>NW_027143008.1:0-96377 GCF_026170545.1 Melanerpes formicivorus | reverse complement strand
TCGAGAGTGAGCGAAACTAATGAAAACATTGTTGGGGTAAAACCTAAAGGGAAAGACCTAGCACCAAATCCAATTTGCCATCTGATCTAACTTCTGGAGCAGTCAAAATGATCCTTAGAATTCTTCCCTACCTTATTCCTGTGCTGAGATACAGGCTGCTCCAACCTGCTGTAAAATGCTTGATTTCGAGAGTGAGCGAAAACTAATGAAAACATTGTTGGGGTAAAACCTAAAGGGAAAGACCTAGCACCAAATCCAATTTGCCATCTGATCTAACTTCTGGAGGCAGTCAAAATGATCCTTAGAATTCTTCCCTACCTTATTCCTGTGCTGAGATACAGGCTGCTCCAACCTGCTGTAAAATGCTTGATTTCGAGAGTGAGCGAAACTAATGAAAACATTGTTGGGGTAAAACCTAAAGGGAAAGACCTAGCACCAAATCCAATTGGCCATCTGATCTAACTTCTGGAGGCAGTCAAAATGGATACTTTGAATTCTTCCCTACCTTATTCCTGTGCTGAGATACAGGCTGCTCCAACCTGCTGTTAAAATGCTTGATTTCGAGAGTGAGCGAAACTAATGAAAACATTGTTGGGGTAAAACCTAAAGGGAAAGACCTAGCACCAAATCCAATTTGCCATCTGATCTAACTTCTGGAGGCAGTCAAAATGAGTCCTTTGAATTCTTCCCTACCTTATTCCTGTGCTGAGATACAGGCTGCTCCAACCTGCTGTAAAATGCTTGATTTCGAGAGGGAGCGAAACTAATGAAAACATTGTTGGGGTAAAACCTAAAGGGAAAGACCTAGCACCAAATCCAATTTGCCATCTGATCTAACTTCTGGAGGCAGTCAAAATGATCCTTAGAATTCTTCCCTACCTTATTCCTGTGCTGAGATTACAGGGCTGCTCCAACCTGCTGTAAAATGCTTGATTTCGAGAGTGAGCGAAACTAATGAAACATTGTTGGGGTAAAAACCTAAAGGGAAAGACCTAGCACCAAATCCAATTTGCCATCTGATCTAACTTCTGGAGGCAAGTCAAAATGATCCTTAGAATTCTTCCCTACCTTATTCCTGTGCTGAGATACAGGCTGCTCCAACCTGCTGTAAAATGCTTGATTTCGAGAGTGAGCGAAACTAATGAAAACATTGTTGGGGTAAAACCTAAAGGGAAAGACCTAGCACCAAATCCAATTTGCCATCTGATCTAACTTCTGGAGGCAGTCAAAATGATCCTTAGAATTCTTCCCTACCTTATTCCTGTGCTGAGATACAGGCTGCTCCAACCTGCTGTAAAATGCTTGATTTCGAGAGTGAGCGAAACTAATGAAAACATTGTTGGGGTAAAACCTAAAGGGAAAGACCTAGCACCAAATCCAATTTGCCATCTGATCTAACTTCTGGAGGCAGTCAAAATGATCCTTAGAATTCTTCCCTACCTTATTCCTGTGCTGAGATACAGGCTGCTCCAACCTGCTGTAAAATGCTTGATTTCGAGAGTGAGCGAAACTAATGAAAACATTGTTGGGGTAAAACCTAAAGGGAAAGCCTAGCACCAAATCCAATTTGCCATCTGATCTAACTTCTGGAGGCAGTCAAAATGATCCTTAGAATTCTTCCCTACCTTTATTCCTGTGCTGAGATACAGGCTGCTCCAACCTGCTGTAAATGCTTGATTTCGAGAGTGAGCGAAACTAATGAAAACATTGTTGGGGTAAAACCTAAAGGGAAAAGACCTAGCACCAAATCCAATTTGCCATCTGATCTAACTTCTGGAGGCAGTCAAAATGATCCTTAGAATTCTTCCCTACCTTATTCCTGTGCTGAGATACAGGCTGCTCCAACCTGCTGTAAAATGCTTGATTTTCGAGAGTGAGCGAAACTAATGAAAACATTGTTGGGGTAAAACCTAAGAGAAAGACCTAGCACCAAATCCAATTTGCCATCTGATCTAACTTCTGGAGGCAGTCAAAATGATCCTTAGAATTCTTCCCTACCTTATTCCTGTGCTGAGATACAGGCTGCTCCAACCTGCTGTAAAATGCTTGATTTCGAGAGTGAGCGAAACTAATGAAAACATTGTTGGGGGTAAAACCTAAAGGGAAAGACCTAGCACCAAATCCAATTTGCCATCTGATCTAACTTCTGGAGGCAGTCAAAATGATCTTTAGAATTCTTCCCTACCTTATTCCTGTTGCTGAGATACAGGCTGCTCCAACCTGCTGTAAAATGCTTGATTTCGAGAGTGAGCGAAACTAATGAAAAACATTGTTGGGGTAAAACCTAAAGGGAAAGACCTAGCACCAAATCCAATTTGCCATCTGATCTAACTTCTGGAGGCAGTCAAAATGATCCTTAGAATTCTTCCCTACCTTATTCCTGTGCTGAGATACAGGCTGCTCCAACCTGCTGTAAAATGCTTGATTTCGAGAGTGAGCGAAACTAATGAAAACATTGTTGGGGTAAAACCTAAAGGGGAAAGACCTAGCACCAAATTCCATTGGCCATCTGATCTAACTTCTGGAGGCAGTCAAAATGATCCTTAGAATTCTTCCCTACCTTATTCCTGTGCTGAGATACAGGCTGCTCCAACCTGCTGTAAAATGCTTGATTTCGAGAGGTGAGCGAAACTAATGAAAACATTGTTGGGGTAAAAACCTAAAGGGAAAGGACCTAGCACCAAATCCATTTGCATCTGATCTAACTTCTGGAGGCAGTCAAAATGATCCTTAGAATTCTTCCCTACCTTATTCCTGTGCTGAGATACAGGCTGCTCCAACCTGCTGTAAAATGCCTTGATTTCGAGAGTGAGCGAAACTAATGAAAACATTGTTGGGGTAAAACCTAAAGGGAAAGACCTAGCCACAAATCCAATTTGCCATCTGATTCTAACTTCTGGAGGCAGTCAAAATGATCCTTAGAATTCTTCCCTACCTTATTCCTGTGCTGAGATACAGGCTGCTCCAACCTGCTGTAAAATGCTTGATTTCGAGGAGTGAGCGAAACTAATGAAAACATTGTTGGGGTAAAACCTAAAGAGAAAGACCTAGCACCAAATCCAATTTGCATCTGATCTAACTTCTGGAGGCAGTCCAAAATGATCCTTAGAATTCTTCCCTACCTTATTCCTGTGCTGAGATACAGGCTGCTCCAACCTGCTGTAAAATGCTTGATTTCGAGAGTGAGCGAAACTAATGAAAACATTGTTGGGGTTAAAACCTAAAGGGAAAGACCTAGCACCAAATCCAATTTGCCATCTGATCTAACTTCTGGAGGCAGTCAAAATGATCTTTAGAATTCTTCCCTACCTTATTCCTGTGCTGAGATACAGGCTGCTCCAACCTGCTGTAAAATGCTTGATTTCGAGAGTGAGCGAAACTAATGAAAACATTGTTGGGGTAAAACCTAAAGGGAAAGACCTAGCACCAAATTCCATTGGCCATCTGATCTAACTTCTGGAGGCAGTCAAAATGATCCCTTAGAATTCTTCCCTACCTTATTCCTGTGCTGAGATACAGGCTGCTCCAACCTGCTGTAAAATGCTTGATTTCGAGAGTGAGCGAAACTAATGAAAACATTGTTGGGGTAAAACCTAAAGGGAAAGACCCTAGCACCAAATTCCAATTTGCCATCTGATCTAACTTCTGGAGGGCAGTCAAAATGATCCTTAGAATTCTTCCCTACCTTATTCCTGTGCTGAGATACAGGCTGCTCCAACCTGCTGTAAAATGGCTTGATTTCGAGAGTGAGCGAAACTAATGAAGAACATTGTTGGGGTAAAACCTAAAGGGAAAGACCTAGCACCAAATTCCATTGGCCATCTGATCTAACTTCTGGAGGCAGTCAAAATGATCCTTAGAATTCTTCCCTACCTTATTCCTGTGCTGAGATACAGGCTGCTCCAACCTGCTGTAAAATGCTTGATTTCGAGAGTGAGCGAAACTAATGAAAACATTGTTGGGGTAAAACCTAAAGGGAAAGACCTAGCACCAAATCCAATTTGCCATCTGATCTAACTTCTGGAGGCAGTCAAAATGATCCTTAGAATTCTTCCCTACCTTATTCCTGTGCTGAGATACAGGCTGCTCCAACCTGCTGTAAAATGCTTGATTTCGAGAGTGAGCGAAACTAATGAAAACATTGTTGGGGTAAAACCTAAAGGGAAAGGACCTAGCACCAAATCCAATTTGCCATCTGATCTAACTTCTGGAGGCAGTCAAAATGATCCTTAGAATTCTTCCCTACCTTATTCCTGTGCTGAGATACAGGCTGCTCCAACCTGCTGTAAAATGCTTGATTTCGAGAGTGAGCGAAACTAATGAAAACATTGTTGGGGTAAAACCTAAAGGGAAAGACCTAGCACCAAATCCAATTTGCCATCTGATCTAACTTCTGGAGGCAGTCAAAATGATCCTTAGAATTCTTCCCTACCTTATTCCTGTGCTGAGATACAGGCTGCTCCAACCTGCTGTAAAATGCTTGATTTCGAGAGTGAGCGAAACTAATGAAAACATTGTTGGGGTAAAACCTAAAGGGAAAGACCTAGCACCAAATCCAATTTGCCATCTGATCTAACTTCTGGAGGCAGTCAAAATGATCCTTAGAATTCTTCCCTACCTTATTCCTGTGCTGAGATACAGGCTGCTCCAACCTGCTGTAAAATGCTTGATTTCGAGAGTGAGCGAAACTAATGAAAACATTGTTGGGGTAAAACCTAAAGGGAAAGACCTAGCACCAAATCCAATTTGCCATCTGATCTAACTTCTGGAGGCAGTCAAAATGATCCTTAGAATTCTTCCCTACCTTATTCCTGTGCTGAGATACAGGCTGCTCCAACCTGCTGTAAAATGCTTGATTTCGAGAGTGAGCGAAACTAATGAAAACATTGTTGGGGTAAAACCTAAAGGGAAAGACCTAGCACCAAATCCAATTTGTCCATCTGATCTAACTTCTGGAGGCAGTCAAAATGATCCTTAGAATTCTTCCCTACCTTATTCCTGTGCTGAGATACAGGCTGCTCCAACCTGCTGTAAAATGCTTGATTTCGAGAAGTGAGCGAAACTAATGAAAACATTGTTGGGGTAAAACCTAAAGGGAAAGACCTAGCACCGAATTCCATTGGCCATCAGATCTAACTTCTGGAGGCAGTCAAAATGAGTATTTGAATCTTCCCTACCTTATTCCTGTGCTGAGATACAGGCTGCTCCAACCTGCTGTAAAATGCTTGATTTCGAGATGTGAGCGATAACTAATGAAAACATTGTTGGGGTAAAACCTAAAGGGAAAGACCTAGCACCAAATCCAATTTGCATCTGATCTAACTTCTGGAGGCAGGTCAAAATGAGTATTTGAATTCTTCCCTACCTTATTCCTGTGCTGAGATACAGGCTGCTCCAACCTGCTGTAAAATGCTTGATTTCGAGAGTGAGCGAAACTAATGAAAACATTGTTGGGGTAAAACCTAAAGGGAAAGACCTAGCACCAAATCCAATTTGCCATCTGATCTAACTTCTGGAGGCAGTCAAAATGATCCTTAGAATTCTTCCCCTACCTTATTCCTGTGCTGAGATACAGGCTGCTCCAACCTGCTGTAAAATGCTTGATTTCGAGAGTGAGCGAAACTAATGAAAACATTGTTGGGGTAAAACCTAAAGGGAAAGACCTAGCACCAAATCCAATTTGCCATCTGATCTAACTTCTGGAGGCAGTCAAAATGATCCTTAGAATTCTTCCCCTACCTTATTCCTGTGCTGAGATACAGGCTGCTCCAACCTGCTGTAAAAATGCTTGATTTCGAGAGTGAGCGAAACTAATGAAAACATTGTTGGGGTATAAACCTAAAGGGAAAGACCTAGCACCAAATCCAATTTGCCATCTGATCTAACTTCTGGAGGCAGTCAAAATGATCCTTAGAATTCTTCCCTACCTTATTCCTGTGCTGAGATACAGGCTGCTCCAACCTGCTGTAAAATGCTTGATTTCGAGAGTGGAGCGAAACTAATGAAAACATTGTTGGGGTAAAACCTAAAGGGAAAGACCTAGCACCCAAATTCCATTGGCCATCTGATCTATACTTCTGGAGGCAGTCAAAATGAGTATTTGAATTCTTCCCTACCTTATTCCTGTGCTGAGATACAGGCTGCTCCAACCTGCTGTAAAATGCTTGATTTCCGAGAGTGAGCGAAACTAATGAAAACATTGTTGGGGTAAAACCTAAAGGGAAAGACCTAGCACCAAATCCCATTGGCCATCTGATCTAACTTCTGGAGGCAGTCAAAATGATCCTTAGAATTCTTCCCTACCTTATTCCTGTGCTGAGATACAGGCTGCTCCAACCTGCTGTAAAATGCTTGATTTCGAGAGGGAGCGAAACAATGAAAAACATTGTTGGGGTAAAACCTAAAGGGAAAGACCTAGCACCAAATCCAATTTGCCATCTGATCTAACTTCTGGAGGCAGTCAAAATGATCCTTAGAATTCTTCCCTACCTTATTCCTGTGCTGAGATACAGGCTGCTCCAACCTGCTGTAAAATGCTTGATTTCGAGAGTGAGCGAAACTAATGAAAACATTGTTGGGGTTAAAACCTAAAGGGATAAGACCTAGCACCAAATCCAATTTGCCATCTGATCTAACTTCTGGAGGCAGTCAAAATGATCTTTAGAATTCTTCCCTACCTTATTCCTGTGCTGAGATACAGGCTGCTCCAACCTGCTGTAAAATGGCTTGATTTCGAGAGTGAGCGAAACTAATGAAAACATTGTTGGGGGTAAAACCTAAAGGGAAAGACCTAGCACCAAATCCAATTTGCCATCTGATCTAACTTCTGGAGGCAGTGAAAATGAGTATTTGAATTCTTCCCTACCTTATTCCTGTGCTGAGATACAGGCTGCTCCAACCTGCTGTAAAATGCTTGATTTCGAGAGTGAGCGAAACTAATGAAAACATTGTTGGGGTAAAACCTAAAGGGAAAGACCTAGCACCAAATCCAATTTGCCATCTGATCTAACTTCTGGAGGCAGTCAAATGATCCTTAGAATTCTTCCCTACCTTATTCCTGTGCTGAGATACAGGCTGCTCCAACCTGCTGTAAAATGCTTGATTTCGAGAGTGAGCGAAACTAATGAAAACATTGTTGGGGTTAAAACCTAAAGGGAAAGACCTAGCACCAAATCCAATTTGCCATCTGATCTAACTTCTGGAGGCAGTCAAAATGAGTATTTGAATTCTTCCCTACCTTATTCCTGTGCTGAGATACAGGCTGCTCCAACCTGCTGTAAAATGCTTGATTTCTGAGAGTGAGCGAAACTAATGAAAACATTGTTGGGGTAAAACCTAAAGGGAAAGACCTAGCACCAAATCCAATTTGCCATCTGATCTAACTTCTGGAGGCAGTCAAAATGATCCTTAGAATTCTTCCCTACCCTTATTCCTGTGCTGAGATACAGGCTGCTCCAACCTGCTGTAAAATGCTTGATTTCGAGAGTGAGCGAAACTAATGAAAACATTGTTGGGGTAAAACCTAAAGGGAAAGACCTAGCACCAAATTCCATTGGCCATCTGATCTAACTTCTGGAGGCAGTCAAAATGATCCTTAGAATTCTTCCCTACCTTATTCCTGTGCTGAGATACAGGCTGCTCCAACCTGCTGTAAAATGCTTGATTTCGAGAGTGAGCGAAACTAATGAAAACATTGTTGGGGTAAAACCTAAAGGGAAAGACCTAGCACCAAATCCAATTTGCCATCTGATCTAACTTCTGGAGGCAGTCAAAATGATCCTTAGAATTCTTCCCTACCTTATTCCTGTGCTGAGATACAGGCTGCTCCAACCTGCTGTAAAATGCTTGATTTCGAGAGTGAGCGAAACTAATGAAAACATTGTTGGGGTAAAACCTAAAGGGAAAGACCTAGCACCAAATTCCATTGGCCATCTGATCTAACTTCTGGAGGCAGTCAAAATGATCCTTAGAATTCTTCCCTACCTTATTCCTGTGCTGAGATACAGGCTGCTCCAACCTGCTGTAAAATGCTTGATTTCGAGAGTGAGCGAAACTAATGAAAACATTGTTGGGGTAAAACCTAAAGGGAAAGACCTAGCACCAAATTCCATTGGCCATCTGATCTAACTTCTGGAGGCAGTCAAAATGATCCTTAGAATTCTTCCCTACCTTATTCCTGTGCTGAGATACAGGCTGCTCCAACCTGCTGTAAAATGCTTGATTTCGAGAGTGAGCGAAACTAATGAAAACATTGTTGGGGTAAAACCTAAAGGGAAAGACCTAGCACCAAATTCCATTGGCCATCTGATCTAACTTCTGGAGGCAGTCAAAATGATCCTTAGAATTCTTCCCTACCTTATTCCTGTGCTGAGATACAGGCTGCTCCAACCTGCTGTAAAATGCTTGATTTCGAGAGTGAGCGAAACTAATGAAAACATTGTTGGGGTAAAACCTAAAGGGAAAGACCTAGCACCAAATTCCATTGGCCATCTGATCTAACTTCTGGAGGCAGTCAAAATGATCCTTAGAATTCTTCCCTACCTTATTCCTGTGCTGAGATACAGGCTGCTCCAACCTGCTGTAAAATGCTTGATTTCGAGAGTGAGCGAAACTAATGAAAACATTGTTGGGGTAAAACCTAAAGGGAAAGACCTAGCACCAAATCCAATTTGCCATCTGATCTAACTTCTGGAGGCAGTCAAAATGATCCTTAGAATTCTTCCCTACCTTATTCCTGTGCTGAGATACAGGCTGCTCCAACCTGCTGTAAAATGCTTGATTTCGAGAGTGAGCGAAACTAATGAAAACATTGTTGGGGTAAAACCTAAAGGGAAAGACCTAGCACCAAATTCCATTGGCCATCTGATCTAACTTCTGGAGGCAGTCAAAATGATCCTTAGAATTCTTCCCTACCTTATTCCTGTGCTGAGATACAGGCTGCTCCAACCTGCTGTAAAATGCTTGATTTCGAGAGTGAGCGAAACTAATGAAAACATTGTTGGGGTAAAACCTAAAGGGAAAGACCTAGCACCAAATCCAATTTGCCATCTGATCTAACTTCTGGAGGCAGTCAAAATGATCCTTAGAATTCTTCCCTACCTTATTCCTGTGCTGAGATACAGGCTGCTCCAACCTGCTGTAAAATGCTTGATTTCGAGAGTGAGCGAAACTAATGAAAACATTATTGGGGTAAAACCTAAAGGGAAAGACCTAGCACCAAATTCCATTGGCCATCTGATCTAACTTCTGGAGGCAGTCAAAATGATCCTTAGAATTCATCCCTACCTTATTCCTGTGCTGAGATACAGGCTGCTCCAACCTGCTGTAAAATGCTTGATTTCGAGAGTGAGCGAAACTAATGAAAACATTGTTGGGGTAAAACCTAAAGGGAAAGACCTAGCACCAAATCCAATTTGCCATCTGATCTAACTTCTGGAGGCAGTCAAAATGATCCTTAGAATTCTTCCCTACCTTATTCCTGTGCTGAGATACAGGCTGCTCCAACCTGCTGTAAAATGCTTGATTTCGAGAGTGAGCGAAACTAATGAAAACATTGTTGGGGTAAAACCTAAAGGGAAAGACCTAGCACCAAATTCCATTGGCCATCTGATCTAACTTCTGGAGGCAGTCAAAATGATCCTTAGAATTCTTCCCTACCTTATTCCTGTGCTGAGATACAGGCTGCTCCAACCTGCTGTAAAATGCTTGATTTCGAGAGTGAGCGAAACTAATGAAAACATTGTTGGGGTAAAACCTAAAGGGAAAGACCTAGCACCAAATCCAATTGGCCATCTGATCTAACTTCTGGAGGCAGTCAAAATGATCCTTAGAATTCTTCCCTACCTTATTCCTGTGCTGAGATACAGGCTGCTCCAACCTGCTGTAAAATGCTTGATTTCGAGAGTGAGCGAAACTAATGAAAACATTGTTGGGGTAAAACCTAAAGGGAAAGACCTAGCACCAAATTCCATTGGCCATCTGATCTAACTTCTGGAGGCAGTCAAAATGATCCTTAGAATTCTTCCCTACCTTATTCCTGTGCTGAGATACAGGCTGCTCCAACCTGCTGTAAAATGCTTGATTTCGAGAGTGAGCGAAACTAATGAAAACATTGTTGGGGTAAAACCTAAAGGGAAAGACCTAGCACCAAATCCAATTTGCCATCTGATCTAACTTCTGGAGGCAGTCAAAATGATCCTTAGAATTCTTCCCTACCTTATTCCTGTGCTGAGATACAGGCTGCTCCAACCTGCTGTAAAATGCTTGATTTCGAGAGTGAGCGAAACTAATGAAAACATTGTTGGGGTAAAACCTAAAGGGAAAGGCCTAGCACCAAATTGCATTGGCCATCTGATCTAATTTCTGGAGGCAGTCAAAATGAGTATTTGAATTCTTCCCTACCTTATTCCTGTGCTGAGATACAGGCTGCTCCAACCTGCTGTAAAATGCTTGATTTCGAGAGTGAGCGAAACTAATAAAAACATTGTTGGGGTAAAACCTAAAGGGAAAGACCTAGCACCAAATCCAATTTGCCATCTGATCTAACTTCTGGAGGCAGTCAAAATGAGCATGTGAATTCTTCCCTACCTTATTCCTGTGCTGAGATACAGGCTGCTCCAACCTGCTGTAAAATGCTTGATTTCGAGAGTGAGCGAAACTAATGAAAACATTGTTGGGGTAAAACCTAAAGGGAAAGACCTAGCACCAAATCCAATTTGCCATCTGATCTAACTTCTGGAGGCAGTCAAAATGATCTTTAGAATTCTTCCCTACCTTATTCCTGTGCTGAGATACAGGCTGCTCCAACCTGCTGTAAAATGCTTGATTTCGAGAGTGAGCGAAACTAATGAAAACATTGTTGGGGTAAAACCTAAAGGGAAAGACCTAGCACCAAATTCCATTGGCCATCTGATCTAACTTCTGGAGGCAGTCAAAATGAGTATTTGAATTCTTCCCTACCTTATTCCTGTGCTGAGATACAGGCTGCTCCAACCTGCTGTAAAATGCTTGATTTCGAGAGTGAGCGAAACTAATGAAAACATTGTTGGGGTAAAACCTAAAGGGAAAGACCTAGCACCAAATCCAATTTGCCATCTGATCTAACTTCTGGAGGCAGTCAAAATGATCCTTAGAATTCTTCCCTACCTTATTCCTGTGCTGAGATACAGGCTGCTCCAACCTGCTGTAAAATGCTTGATTTCGAGAGTGAGCGAAACTAATGAAAACATTGTTGGGGTAAAACCTAAAGGGAAAGACCTAGCACCAAATCCAATTTGCCATCTGATCTAACTTCTGGAGGCAGTCAAAATGATCCTTAGAATTCTTCCCTACCTTATTCCTGTGCTGAGATACAGGCTGCTCCAACCTGCTGTAAAATGCTTGATTTCGAGAGTGAGCGAAACTAATGAAAACATTGTTGGGGTAAAACCTAAAGGGAAAGACCTAGCACCAAATCCAATTTGCCATCTGATCTAACTTCTGGAGGCAGTCAAAATGATCCTTAGAATTCTTCCCTACCTTATTCCTGTGCTGAGATACAGGCTGCTCCAACCTGCTGTAAAATGCTTGATTTCGAGAGTGAGCGAAACTAATGAAAACATTGTTGGGGTAAAACCTAAAGGGAAAGACCTAGCACCAAATCCAATTTGCCATCTGATCTAACTTCTGGAGGCAGTCAAAATGATCCTTAGAATTCTTCCCTACCTTATTCCTGTGCTGAGATACAGGCTGCTCCAACCTGCTGTAAAATGCTTGATTTCGAGAGTGAGCGAAACTAATGAAAACATTGTTGGGGTAAAACCTAAAGGGAAAGACCTAGCACCAAATCCAATTTGCCATCTGATCTAACTTCTGGAGGCAGTCAAAATGATCCTTAGAATTCTTCCCTACCTTATTCCTGTGCTGAGATACAGGCTGCTCCAACCTGCTGTAAAATGCTTGATTTCGAGAGTGAGCGAAACTAATGAAAACATTGTTGGGGTAAAACCTAAAGGGAAAGACCTAGCACCAAATCCAATTTGCCATCTGATCTAACTTCTGGAGGCAGTCAAAATGATCCTTAGAATTCTTCCCTACCTTATTCCTGTGCTGAGATACAGGCTGCTCCAACCTGCTGTAAAATGCTTGATTTCGAGAGTGAGCGAAACTAATGAAAACATTGTTGGGGTAAAACCTAAAGGGAAAGACCTAGCACCAAATCCAATTTGCCATCTGATCTAACTTCTGGAGGCAGTCAAAATGATCCTTAGAATTCTTCCCTACCTTATTCCTGTGCTGAGATACAGGCTGCTCCAACCTGCTGTAAAATGCTTGATTTCGAGAGTGAGCGAAACTAATGAAAACATTGTTGGGGTAAAACCTAAAGGGAAAGACCTAGCACCAAATCCAATTTGCCATCTGATCTAACTTCTGGAGGCAGTCAAAATGATCCTTAGAATTCTTCCCTACCTTATTCCTGTGCTGAGATACAGGCTGCTCCAACCTGCTGTAAAATGCTTGATTTCGAGAGTGAGCGAAACTAATGAAAACATTGTTGGGGTAAAACCTAAAGGGAAAGACCTAGCACCAAATTCCATTGGCCATCTGATCTAACTTCTGGAGGCAGTCAAAATGATCCTTAGAATTCTTCCCTACCTTATTCCTGTGCTGAGATACAGGCTGCTCCAACCTGCTGTAAAATGCTTGATTTCGAGAGTGAGCGAAACTAATGAAAACATTGTTGGGGTAAAACCTAAAGGGAAAGACCTAGCACCAAATTCCATTGGCCATCTGATCTAACTTCTGGAGGCAGTCAAAATGATCCTTAGAATTCTTCCCTACCTTATTCCTGTGCTGAGATACAGGC
This sequence comes from Melanerpes formicivorus, assembly GCF_026170545.1. Classification (NCBI taxonomy): domain Eukaryota; kingdom Metazoa; phylum Chordata; class Aves; order Piciformes; family Picidae; genus Melanerpes; species Melanerpes formicivorus. The sequence continues at coordinate 83,533 of NW_027143008.1, read as the reverse complement.
TGCTCCAACCTGCTGTAAAATGCTTGATTTCGAGAGTGAGCGAAACTAATGAAAACATTGTTGGGGTAAAACCTAAAGGGAAAGACCTAGCACCAAATCCAATTTGCCATCTGATCTAACTTCTGGAGGCAGTCAAAATGATCCTTAGAATTCTTCCCTTCCTTATTCCTGTGCTGAGATACAGGCTGCTCCAACCTGCTGTAAAATGCTTGATTTCGAGAGTGAGCGAAACTAATGAAAACATTGTTGGGGTAAAACCTAAAGGGAAAGACCTAGCACCAAATCCAATTTGCCATCTGATCTAACTTCTGGAGGCAGTCAAAATGATCCTTAGAATTCTTCCCTACCTTATTCCTGTGCTGAGATACAGGCTGCTCCAACCTGCTGTAAAATGCTTGATTTCGAGAGTGAGCGAAACTAATGAAAACATTGTTGGGGTAAAACCTAAAGGGAAAGGCCTAGCACCAAATTGCATTGGCCATCTGATCTAATTTCTGGAGGCAGTCAAAATGAGTATTTGAATTCTTCCCTACCTTATTCCTGTGCTGAGATACAGGCTGCTCCAACCTGCTGTAAAATGCTTGATTTCGAGAGTGAGCGAAACTAATGAAAACATTGTTGGGGTAAAACCTAAAGGGAAAGACCTAGCACCAAATCCAATTTGCCATCTGATCTAACTTCTGGAGGCAGTCAAAATGAGCCTTAGAATTCTTCCCTACCTTATTCCTGTGCTGAGATACAGGCTGCTCCAACCTGCTGTAAAATGCTTGATTTCGAGAGTGAGCGAAACTAATGAAAACATTGTTGGGGTAAAACCTAAAGGGAAAGACCTAGCACCAAATCCAATTTGCCATCTGATCTAACTTCTGGAGGCAGTCAAAATGATCTTTAGAATTCTTCCCTACCTTATTCCTGTGCTGAGATACAGGCTGCTCCAACCTGCTGTAAAATGCTTGATTTCGAGAGTGAGCGAAACTAATGAAAACATTGTTGGGGTAAAACCTAAAGGGAAAGACCTAGCACCAAATCCAATTTGCCATCTGATCTAACTTCTGGAGGCAGTCAAAATGATCTTTAGAATTCTTCCCTACCTTATTCCTGTGCTGAGATACAGGCTGCTCCAACCTGCTGTAAAATGCTTGATTTCGAGAGTGAGCGAAACTAATGAAAACATTGTTGGGGTAAAACCTAAAGGGAAAGACCTAGCACCAAATTCCATTGGCCATCTGATCTAACTTCTGGAGGCAGTCAAAATGATCCTTAGAATTCTTCCCTACCTTATTCCTGTGCTGAGATACAGGCTGCTCCAACCTGCTGTAAAATGCTTGATTTCGAGAGTGAGCGAAACTAATGAAAACATTGTTGGGGTAAAACCTAAAGGGAAAGACCTAGCACCAAATCCAATTTGCCATCTGATCTAACTTCTGGAGGCAGTCAAAATGATCCTTAGAATTCTTCCCTACCTTATTCCTGTGCTGAGATACAGGCTGCTCCAACCTGCTGTAAAATGCTTGATTTCGAGAGTGAGCGAAACTAATGAAAACATTGTTGGGGTAAAACCTAAAGGGAATGGCCTAGCACCAAATTGCATTGGCCATCTGATCTAATTTCTGGAGGCAGTCAAAATGAGTATTTGAATTCTTCCCTACCTTATTCCTGTGCTGAGATACAGGCTGCTCCAACCTGCTGTAAAATGCTTGATTTCGAGAGTGAGCGAAACTAATGAAAACATTGTTGGGGTAAAACCTAAAGGGAAAGACCTGGCACCAAATCCAATTTGCCATCTGATCTAACTTCTGGAGGCAGTCAAAATGAGCATTTGAATTCTTCCCTACCTTATTCCTGTGCTGAGATACAGGCTGCTCCAACCTGCTGTAAAATGCTTGATTTCGAGAGTGAGCGAAACTAATGAAAACATTGTTGGGGTAAAACCTAAAGGGAAAGACCTAGCACCAAATCCAATTTGCCATCTGATCTAACTTCTGGAGGCAGTCAAAATGATCTTTAGAATTCTTCCCTACCTTATTCCTGTGCTGAGATACAGGCTGCTCCAACCTGCTGTAAAATGCTTGATTTCGAGAGTGAGCGAAACTAATGAAAACATTGTTGGGGTAAAACCTAAAGGGAAAGACCTAGCACCAAATTCCATTGGCCATCTGATCTAACTTCTGGAGGCAGTCAAAATGATCCTTAGAATTCTTCCCTACCTTATTCCTGTGCTGAGATACAGGCTGCTCCAACCTGCTGTAAAATGCTTGATTTCGAGAGTGAGCGAAACTAATGAAAACATTGTTGGGGTAAAACCTAAAGGGAAAGACCTAGCACCAAATCCAATTTGCCATCTGATCTAACTTCTGGAGGCAGTCAAAATGATCCTTAGAATTCTTCCCTACCTTATTCCTGTGCTGAGATACAGGCTGCTCCAACCTGCTGTAAAATGCTTGATTTCGAGAGTGAGCGAAACTAATGAAAACATTGTTGGGGTAAAACCTAAAGGGAAAGACCTAGCACCAAATCCAATTTGCCATCTGATCTAACTTCTGGAGGCAGTCAAAATGATCCTTAGAATTCTTCCCTACCTTATTCCTGTGCTGAGATACAGGCTGCTCCAACCTGCTGTAAAATGCTTGATTTCGAGAGTGAGCGAAACTAATGAAAACATTGTTGGGGTAAAACCTAAAGGGAAAGACCTAGCACCAAATCCAATTTGCCATCTGATCTAACTTCTGGAGGCAGTCAAAATGATCCTTAGAATTCTTCCCTACCTTATTCCTGTGCTGAGATACAGGCTGCTCCAACCTGCTGTAAAATGCTTGATTTCGAGAGTGAGCGAAACTAATGAAAACATTGTTGGGGTAAAACCTAAAGGGAAAGACCTAGCACCAAATCCAATTTGCCATCTGATCTAACTTCTGGAGGCAGTCAAAATGATCCTTAGAATTCTTCCCTACCTTATTCCTGTGCTGAGATACAGGCTGCTCCAACCTGCTGTAAAATGCTTGATTTCGAGAGTGAGCGAAACTAATGAAAACATTGTTGGGGTAAAACCTAAAGGGAAAGACCTAGCACCAAATCCAATTTGCCATCTGATCTAACTTCTGGAGGCAGTCAAAATGATCCTTAGAATTCTTCCCTACCTTATTCCTGTGCTGAGATACAGGCTGCTCCAACCTGCTGTAAAATGCTTGATTTCGAGAGTGAGCGAAACTAATGAAAACATTGTTGGGGTAAAACCTAAAGGGAAAGACCTAGCACCAAATTCCATTGGCCATCTGATCTAACTTCTGGAGGCAGTCAAAATGATCCTTAGAATTCTTCCCTACCTTATTCCTGTGCTGAGATACAGGCTGCTCCAACCTGCTGTAAAATGCTTGATTTCGAGAGTGAGCGAAACTAATGAAAACATTGTTGGGGTAAAACCTAAAGGGAAAGACCTAGCACCAAATCCAATTTGCCATCTGATCTAACTTCTGGAGGCAGTCAAAATGATCCTTAGAATTCTTCCCTACCTTATTCCTGTGCTGAGATACAGGCTGCTCCAACCTGCTGTAAAATGCTTGATTTCGAGAGTGAGCGAAACTAATGAAAACATTGTTGGGGTAAAACCTAAAGGGAAAGACCTAGCACCAAATTCCATTGGCCATCTGATCTAACTTCTGGAGGCAGTCAAAATGATCCTTAGAATTCTTCCCTACCTTATTCCTGTGCTGAGATACAGGCTGCTCCAACCTGCTGTAAAATGCTTTATTTCGAGAGTGAGCGAAACTAATGAAAACATTGTTGGGGTAAAACCTAAAGGGAAAGACCTAGCACCAAATCCAATTTGCCATCTGATCTAACTTCTGGAGGCAGTCAAAATGATCCTTAGAATTCTTCCCTACCTTATTCCTGTGCTGAGATACAGGCTGCTCCAACCTGCTGTAAAATGCTTGATTTCGAGAGTGAGCGAAACTAATGAAAACATTGTTGGGGTAAAACCTAAAGGGAAAGACCTAGCACCAAATTCCATTGGCCATCTGATCTAACTTCTGGAGGCAGTCAAAATGATCCTTAGAATTCTTCCCTACCTTATTCCTGTGCTGAGATACAGGCTGCTCCAACCTGCTGTAAAATGCTTGATTTCGAGAGTGAGCGAAACTAATGAAAACATTGTTGGGGTAAAACCTAAAGGGAAAGACCTAGCACCAAATTCCATTGGCCATCTGATCTAACTTCTGGAGGCAGTCAAAATGATCCTTAGAATTCTTCCCTACCTTATTCCTGTGCTGAGATACAGGCTGCTCCAACCTGCTGTAAAATGCTTGATTTCGAGAGGGAGCGAAACTAATGAAAACATTGTTGGGGTAAAACCTAAAGGGAAAGACCTAGCACCAAATCCAATTTGCCATCTGATCTAACTTCTGGAGGCAGTCAAAATGATCCTTAGAATTCTTCCCTTCCTTATTCCTGTGCTGAGATACAGGCTGCTCCAACCTGCTGTAAAATGCTTGATTTCGAGAGTGAGCGAAACTAATGAAAACATTGTTGGGGTAAAACCTAAAGGGAAAGACCTAGCACCAAATCCAATTTGCCATCTGATCTAACTTCTGGAGGCAGTCAAAATGATCCTTAGAATTCTTCCCTACCTTATTCCTGTGCTGAGATACAGGCTGCTCCAACCTGCTGTAAAATGCTTGATTTCGAGAGTGAGCGAAACTAATGAAAACATTGTTGGGGTAAAACCTAAAGGGAAAGGCCTAGCACCAAATTGCATTGGCCATCTGATCTAATTTCTGGAGGCAGTCAAAATGAGTATTTGAATTCTTCCCTACCTTATTCCTGTGCTGAGATACAGGCTGCTCCAACCTGCTGTAAAATGCTTGATTTCGAGAGTGAGCGAAACTAATGAAAACATTGTTGGGGTAAAACCTAAAGGGAAAGACCTAGCACCAAATCCAATTTGCCATCTGATCTAACTTCTGGAGGCAGTCAAAATGATCCTTAGAATTCTTCCCTACCTTATTCCTGTGCTGAGATACAGGCTGCTCCAACCTGCTGTAAAATGCTTGATTTCGAGAGTGAGCGAAACTAATGAAAACATTGTTGGGGTAAAACCTAAAGGGAAAGACCTAGCACCAAATCCAATTTGCCATCTGATCTAACTTCTGGAGGCAGTCAAAATGATCTTTAGAATTCTTCCCTACCTTATTCCTGTGCTGAGATACAGGCTGCTCCAACCTGCTGTAAAATGCTTGATTTCGAGAGTGAGCGAAACTAATGAAAACATTGTTGGGGTAAAACCTAAAGGGAAAGACCTAGCACCAAATTCCATTGGCCATCTGATCTAACTTCTGGAGGCAGTCAAAATGAGTATTTGAATTCTTCCCTACCTTATTCCTGTGCTGAGATACAGGCTGCTCCAACCTGCTGTAAAATGCTTGATTTCGAGAGTGAGCGAAACTAATGAAAACATTGTTGGGGTAAAACCTAAAGGGAAAGACCTAGCACCAAATCCAATTTGCCATCTGATCTAACTTCTGGAGGCAGTCAAAATGAGTATTTGAATTCTTCCCTACCTTATTCCTGTGCTGAGATACAGGCTGCTCCAACCTGCTGTAAAATGCTTGATTTCGAGAGTGAGCGAAACTAATGAAAACATTGTTGGGGTAAAACCTAAAGGGAAAGACCTAGCACCAAATCCAATTTGCCATCTGATCTAACTTCTGGAGGCAGTCAAAATGATCCTTAGAATTCTTCCCTACCTTATTCCTGTGCTGAGATACAGGCTGCTCCAACCTGCTGTAAAATGCTTGATTTCGAGAGTGAGCGAAACTAATGAAAACATTGTTGGGGTAAAACCTAAAGGGAAAGACCTAGCACCAAATCCAATTTGCCATCTGATCTAACTTCTGGAGGCAGTCAAAATGATCCTTAGAATTCTTCCCTACCTTATTCCTGTGCTGAGATACAGGCTGCTCCAACCTGCTGTAAAATGCTTGATTTCGAGAGTGAGCGAAACTAATGAAAACATTGTTGGGGTAAAACCTAAAGGGAAAGACCTAGCACCAAATCCAATTTGCCATCTGATCTAACTTCTGGAGGCAGTCAAAATGATCCTTAGAATTCTTCCCTACCTTATTCCTGTGCTGAGATACAGGCTGCTCCAACCTGCTGTAAAATGCTTGATTTCGAGAGTGAGCGAAACTAATGAAAACATTGTTGGGGTAAAACCTAAAGGGAAAGACCTAGCACCAAATCCAATTTGCCATCTGATCTAACTTCTGGAGGCAGTCAAAATGATCCTTAGAATTCTTCCCTACCTTATTCCTGTGCTGAGATACAGGCTGCTCCAACCTGCTGTAAAATGCTTGATTTCGAGAGTGAGCGAAACTAATGAAAACATTGTTGGGGTAAAACCTAAAGGGAAAGACCTAGCACCAAATCCAATTTGCCATCTGATCTAACTTCTGGAGGCAGTCAAAATGATCCTTAGAATTCTTCCCTACCTTATTCCTGTGCTGAGATACAGGCTGCTCCAACCTGCTGTAAAATGCTTGATTTCGAGAGTGAGCGAAACTAATGAAAACATTGTTGGGGTAAAACCTAAAGAGAAAGACCTAGCACCAAATCCAATTTGCCATCTGATCTAACTTCTGGAGGCAGTCAAAATGATCCTTAGAATTCTTCCCTACCTTATTCCTGTGCTGAGATACAGGCTGCTCCAACCTGCTGTAAAATGCTTGATTTCGAGAGTGAGCGAAACTAATGAAAACATTGTTGGGGTAAAACCTAAAGGGAAAGACCTAGCACCAAATCCAATTTGCCATCTGATCTAACTTCTGGAGGCAGTCAAAATGATCTTTAGAATTCTTCCCTACCTTATTCCTGTGCTGAGATACAGGCTGCTCCAACCTGCTGTAAAATGCTTGATTTCGAGAGTGAGCGAAACTAATGAAAACATTGTTGGGGTAAAACCTAAAGGGAAAGACCTAGCACCAAATCCAATTTGCCATCTGATCTAACTTCTGGAGGCAGTCAAAATGATCCTTAGAATTCTTCCCTACCTTATTCCTGTGCTGAGATACAGGCTGCTCCAACCTGCTGTAAAATGCTTGATTTCGAGAGTGAGCGAAACTAATGAAAACATTGTTGGGGTAAAACCTAAAGGGAAAGACCTAGCACCAAATCCAATTTGCCATCTGATCTAACTTCTGGAGGCAGTCAAAATGAGCCTTAGAATTCTTCCCTACCTTATTCCTGTGCTGAGATACAGGCTGCTCCAACCTGCTGTAAAATGCTTGATTTCGAGAGTGAGCGAAACTAATGAAAACATTGTTGGGGTAAAACCTAAAGGGAAAGACCTAGCACCAAATCCAATTTGCCATCTGATCTAACTTCTGGAGGCAGTCAAAATGATCCTTAGAATTCTTCCCTACCTTATTCCTGTGCTGAGATACAGGCTGCTCCAACCTGCTGTAAAATGCTTGATTTCGAGAGTGAGCGAAACTAATGAAAACATTGTTGGGGTAAAACCTAAAGGGAAAGACCTAGCACCAAATCCAATTTGCCATCTGATCTAACTTCTGGAGGCAGTCAAAATGATCCTTAGAATTCTTCCCTACCTTATTCCTGTGCTGAGATACAGGCTGCTCCAACCTGCTGTAAAATGCTTGATTTCGAGAGTGAGCGAAACTAATGAAAACATTGTTGGGGTAAAACCTAAAGGGAAAGACCTAGCACCAAATCCAATTTGCCATCTGATCTAACTTCTGGAGGCAGTCAAAATGATCCTTAGAATTCTTCCCTACCTTATTCCTGTGCTGAGATACAGGCTGCTCCAACCTGCTGTAAAATGCTTGATTTCGAGAGTGAGCGAAACTAATGAAAACATTGTTGGGGTAAAACCTAAAGGGAAAGACCTAGCACCAAATCCAATTTGCCATCTGATCTAACTTCTGGAGGCAGTCAAAATGATCCTTAGAATTCTTCCCTACCTTATTCCTGTGCTGAGATACAGGCTGCTCCAACCTGCTGTAAAATGCTTGATTTCGAGAGTGAGCGAAACTAATGAAAACATTGTTGGGGTAAAACCTAAAGAGAAAGACCTAGCACCAAATCCAATTTGCCATCTGATCTAACTTCTGGAGGCAGTCAAAATGATCCTTAGAATTCTTCCCTACCTTATTCCTGTGCTGAGATACAGGCTGCTCCAACCTGCTGTAAAATGCTTGATTTCGAGAGTGAGCGAAACTAATGAAAACATTGTTGGGGTAAAACCTAAAGGGAAAGACCTAGCACCAAATCCAATTTGCCATCTGATCTAACTTCTGGAGGCAGTCAAAATGATCTTTAGAATTCTTCCCTACCTTATTCCTGTGCTGAGATACAGGCTGCTCCAACCTGCTGTAAAATGCTTGATTTCGAGAGTGAGCGAAACTAATGAAAACATTGTTGGGGTAAAACCTAAAGGGAAAGACCTAGCACCAAATTCCATTGGCCATCTGATCTAACTTCTGGAGGCAGTCAAAATGATCCTTAGAATTCTTCCCTACCTTATTCCTGTGCTGAGATACAGGCTGCTCCAACCTGCTGTAAAATGCTTGATTTCGAGAGTGAGCGAAACTAATGAAAACATTGTTGGGGTAAAACCTAAAGGGAAAGACCTAGCACCAAATCCAATTTGCCATCTGATCTAACTTCTGGAGGCAGTCAAAATGATCCTTAGAATTCTTCCCTACCTTATTCCTGTGCTGAGATACAGGCTGCTCCAACCTGCTGTAAAATGCTTGATTTCGAGAGTGAGCGAAACTAATGAAAACATTGTTGGGGTAAAACCTAAAGGGAAAGACCTAGCACCAAATTCCATTGGCCATCTGATCTAACTTCTGGAGGCAGTCAAAATGATCCTTAGAATTCTTCCCTACCTTATTCCTGTGCTGAGATACAGGCTGCTCCAACCTGCTGTAAAATGCTTGATTTCGAGAGTGAGCGAAACTAATGAAAACATTGTTGGGGTAAAACCTAAAGGGAAAGACCTAGCACCAAATCCAATTTGCCATCTGATCTAACTTCTGGAGGCAGTCAAAATGATCCTTAGAATTCTTCCCTACCTTATTCCTGTGCTGAGATACAGGCTGCTCCAACCTGCTGTAAAATGCTTGATTTCGAGAGTGAGCGAAACTAATGAAAACATTGTTGGGGTAAAACCTAAAGGGAAAGACCTAGCACCAAATCCAATTTGCCATCTGATCTAACTTCTGGAGGCAGTCAAAATGATCCTTAGAATTCTTCCCTACCTTATTCCTGTGCTGAGATACAGGCTGCTCCAACCTGCTGTAAAATGCTTGATTTCGAGAGTGAGCGAAACTAATGAAAACATTGTTGGGGTAAAACGTAAAGGGAAAGACCTAGCACCAAATCCAATTTGCCATCTGATCTAACTTCTGGAGGCAGTCAAAATGATCCTTAGAATTCTTCCCTACCTTATTCCTGTGCTGAGATACAGGCTGCTCCAACCTGCTGTAAAATGCTTGATTTCGAGAGTGAGCGAAACTAATGAAAACATTGTTGGGGTAAAACCTAAAGGGAAAGACCTAGCACCAAATCCAATTTGCCATCTGATCTAACTTCTGGAGGCAGTCAAAATGATCCTTAGAATTCTTCCCTACCTTATTCCTGTGCTGAGATACAGGCTGCTCCAACCTGCTGTAAAATGCTTGATTTCGAGAGTGAGCGAAACTAATGAAAACATTGTTGGGGTAAAACCTAAAGGGAAAGACCTAGCACCAAATCCAATTTGCCATCTGATCTAACTTCTGGAGGCAGTCAAAATGATCCTTAGAATTCTTCCCTACCTTATTCCTGTGCTGAGATACAGGCTGCTCCAACCTGCTGTAAAATGCTTGATTTCGAGAGTGAGCGAAACTAATGAAAACATTGTTGGGGTAAAACCTAAAGGGAAAGACCTAGCACCAAATTCCATTGGCCATCTGATCTAACTTCTGGAGGCAGTCAAAATGAGTATTTGAATTCTTCCCTACCTTATTCCTGTGCTGAGATACAGGCTGCTCCAACCTGCTGTAAAATGCTTGATTTCGAGAGTGAGCGAAACTAATGAAAACATTGTTGGGGTAAAACCTAAAGGGAAAGACCTAGCACCAAATCCAATTTGCCATCTGATCTAACTTCTGGAGGCAGTCAAAATGATCCTTAGAATTCTTCCCTACCTTATTCCTGTGCTGAGATACAGGCTGCTCCAACCTGCTGTAAAATGCTTGATTTCGAGAGTGAGCGAAACTAATGAAAACATTGTTGGGGTAAAACCTAAAGGGAAAGACCTAGCACCAAATCCAATTTGCCATCTGATCTAACTTCTGGAGGCAGTCAAAATGATCCTTAGAATTCTTCCCTACCTTATTCCTGTGCTGAGATACAGGCTGCTCCAACCTGCTGTAAAATGCTTGATTTCGAGAGTGAGCGAAACTAATGAAAACATTGTTGGGGTAAAACCTAAAGGGAAAGACCTAGCACCAAATCCAATTTGCCATCTGATCTAACTTCTGGAGGCAGTCAAAATGATCCTTAGAATTCTTCCCTACCTTATTCCTGTGCTGAGATACAGGCTGCTCCAACCTGCTGTAAAATGCTTGATTTCGAGAGTGAGCGAAACTAATGAAAACATTGTTGGGGTAAAACCTAAAGGGAAAGACCTAGCACCAAATTCCATTGGCCATCTGATCTAACTTCTGGAGGCAGTCAAAATGATCCTTAGAATTCTTCCCTACCTTATTCCTGTGCTGAGATACAGGCTGCTCCAACCTGCTGTAAAATGCTTGATTTCGAGAGTGAGCGAAACTAATGAAAACATTGTTGGGGTAAAACCTAAAGGGAAAGACCTAGCACCAAATCCAATTTGCCATCTGATCTAAATTCTGGAGGCAGTCAAAATGAGCCTTAGAATTCTTCCCTACCTTATTCCTGTGCTGAGATACAGGCTGCTCCAACCTGCTGTAAAATGCTTGATTTCGAGAGTGAGCGAAACTAATGAAAACATTGTTGGGGTAAAACCTAAAGGGAAAGACCTAGCACCAAATCCAATTTGCCATCTGATCTAACTTCTGGAGGCAGTCAAAATGATCCTTAGAATTCTTCCCTACCTTATTCCTGTGCTGAGATACAGGCTGCTCCAACCTGCTGTAAAATGCTTGATTTCGAGAGTGAGCGAAACTAATGAAAACATTGTTGGGGTAAAACCTAAAGGGAAAGACCTAGCACCAAATCCAATTTGCCATCTGATCTAACTTCTGGAGGCAGTCAAAATGATCCTTAGAATTCTTCCCTACCTTATTCCTGTGCTGAGATACAGGCTGCTCCAACCTGCTGTAAAATGCTTGATTTCGAGAGTGAGCGAAACTAATGAAAACATTGTTGGGGTAAAACCTAAAGGGAAAGACCTAGCACCAAATCCAATTTGCCATCTGATCTAACTTCTGGAGGCAGTCAAAATGATCCTTAGAATTCTTCCCTACCTTATTCCTGTGCTGAGATACAGGCTGCTCCAACCTGCTGTAAAATGCTTGATTTCGAGAGTGAGCGAAACTAATGAAAACATTGTTGGGGTAAAACCTAAAGGGAAAGACCTAGCACCAAATCCAATTTGCCATCTGATCTAACTTCTGGAGGCAGTCAAAATGATCCTTAGAATTCTTCCCTACCTTATTCCTGTGCTGAGATACAGGCTGCTCCAACCTGCTGTAAAATGCTTGATTTCGAGAGTGAGCGAAACTAATGAAAACATTGTTGGGGTAAAACCTAAAGGGAAAGACCTAGCACCAAATCCAATTTGCCATCTGATCTAACTTCTGGAGGCAGTCAAAATGAGCCTTAGAATTCTTCCCTACCTTATTCCTGTGCTGAGATACAGGCTGCTCCAACCTGCTGTAAAATGCTTGATTTCGAGAGTGAGCGAAACTAATGAAAACATTGTTGGGGTAAAACCTAAAGGGAAAGACCTAGCACCAAATCCAATTTGCCATCTGATCTAACTTCTGGAGGCAGTCAAAATGATCCTTAGAATTCTTCCCTACCTTATTCCTGTGCTGAGATACAGGCTGCTCCAACCTGCTGTAAAATGCTTGATTTCGAGAGTGAGCGAAACTAATGAAAACATTGTTGGGGTAAAACCTAAAGGGAAAGACCTAGCACCAAATCCAATTTGCCATCTGATCTAACTTCTGGAGGCAGTCAAAATGATCCTTAGAATTCTTCCCTACCTTATTCCTGTGCTGAGATACAGGCTGCTCCAACCTGCTGTAAAATGCTTGATTTCGAGAGTGAGCGAAACTAATGAAAACATTGTTGGGGTAAAACCTAAAGGGAAAGACCTAGCACCAAATCCAATTTGCCATCTGATCTAACTTCTGGAGGCAGTCAAAATGATCCTTAGAATTCTTCCCTACCTTATTCCTGTGCTGAGATACAGGCTGCTCCAACCTGCTGTAAAATGCTTGATTTCGAGAGTGAGCGAAACTAATGAAAACATTGTTGGGGTAAAACCTAAAGGGAAAGACCTAGCACCAAATCCAATTTGCCATCTGATCTAACTTCTGGAGGCAGTCAAAATGATCCTTAGAATTCTTCCCTACCTTATTCCTGTGCTGAGATACAGGCTGCTCCAACCTGCTGTAAAATGCTTGATTTCGAGAGTGAGCGAAACTAATGAAAACATTGTTGGGGTAAAACCTAAAGGGAAAGACCTAGCACCAAATCCAATTTGCCATCTGATCTAACTTCTGGAGGCAGTCAAAATGATCCTTAGAATTCTTCCCTACCTTATTCCTGTGCTGAGATACAGGCTGCTCCAACCTGCTGTAAAATGCTTGATTTCGAGAGTGAGCGAAACTAATGAAAACATTGTTGGGGTAAAACCTAAAGGGAAAGACCTAGCACCAAATCCAATTTGCCATCTGATCTAACTTCTGGAGGCAGTCAAAATGAGTATTTGAATTCTTCCCTACCTTATTCCTGTGCTGAGATACAGGCTGCTCCAACCTGCTGTAAAATGCTTGATTTCGAGAGTGAGCGAAACTAATGAAAACATTGTTGGGGTAAAACCTAAAGGGAAAGACCTAGCACCAAATCCAATTTGCCATCTGATCTAACTTCTGGAGGCAGTCAAAATGATCCTTAGAATTCTTCCCTACCTTATTCCTGTGCTGAGATACAGGCTGCTCCAACCTGCTGTAAAATGCTTGATTTCGAGAGTGAGCGAAACTAATGAAAACATTGTTGGGGTAAAACCTAAAGGGAAAGACCTAGCACCAAATTCCATTGGCCATCTCATCTAACTTCTGGAGGAAGTCAAAATGAGTATTTGAATTCTTCCCTACCTTATTCCTGTGCTGAGATACAGGCTGCTCCAACCTGCTGTAAAATGCTTGATTTCGAGAGTGAGCGAAACTAATGAAAACATTGTTGGGGTAAAACCTAAAGGGAAAGGCCTAGCACCAAATTGCATTGGCCATCTGATCTAACTTCTGGAGGCAGTCAAAATGAGTATTTGAATTCTTCCCTACCTTATTCCTGTGCTGAGATCCAGGCTGCTCCAACCTGCTGTAAAATGCTTGATTTCGAGAGTGAGCGAAACTAATGAAAACATTGTTGGGGTAAAACCTAAAGGGAAAGACCTAGCACCAAATCCAATTTGCCATCTGATCTAACTTCTGGAGGCAGTCAAAATGATCCTTAGAATTCTTCCCTACCTTATTCCTGTGCTGAGATACAGGCTGCTCCAACCTGCTGTAAAATGCTTGATTTCGAGAGTGAGCGAAACTAATGAAAACATTGTTGGGGTAAAACCTAAAGGGAAAGACCTAGCACCAAATCCAATTTGCCATCTGATCTAACTTCTGGAGGCAGTCAAAATGATCCTTAGAATTCTTCCCTACCTTATTCCTGTGCTGAGATACAGGCTGCTCCAACCTGCTGTAAAATGCTTGATTTCGAGAGTGAGCGAAACTAATGAAAACATTGTTGGGGTAAAACCTAAAGGGAAAGACCTAGCACCAAATCCAATTTGCCATCTGATCTAACTTCTGGAGGCAGCCAAAATGAGTATTTGAATTCTTCCCTACCTTATTCCTGTGCTGAGATACAGGCTGCTCCAACCTGCTGTAAAATGCTTGATTTCGAGAGTGAGCGAAACTAATGAAAACATTGTTGGGGTAAAACCTAAAGGGAAAGACCTAGCACCAAATCCAATTTGCCATCTGATCTAACTTCTGGAGGCAGTCAAAATGATCCTTAGAATTCTTCCCTACCTTATTCCTGTGCTGAGATACAGGCTGCTCCAACCTGCTGTAAAATGCTTGATTTCGAGAGTGAGCGAAACTAATGAAAACATTGTTGGGGTAAAACCTAAAGGGAAAGACCTAGCACCAAATCCAATTTGCCATCTGATCTAACTTCTGGAGGCAGTCAAAATGATCCTTAGAATTCTTCCCTACCTTATTCCTGTGCTGAGATACAGGCTGCTCCAACCTGCTGTAAAATGCTTGATTTCGAGAGTGAGCGAAACTAATGAAAACATTGTTGGGGTAAAACCTAAAGGGAAAGACCTAGCACCAAATCCAATTTGCCATCTGATCTAACTTCTGGAGGCAGTCAAAATGATCCTTAGAATTCTTCCCTACCTTATTCCTGTGCTGAGATACAGGCTGCTCCAACCTGCTGTAAAATGCTTGATTTCGAGAGTGAGCGAAACTAATGAAAACATTGTTGGGGTAAAACCTAAAGGGAAAGACCTAGCACCAAATCCAATTTGCCATCTGATCTAACTTCTGGAGGCAGTCAAAATGATCCTTAGAATTCTTCCCTACCTTATTCCTGTGCTGAGATACAGGCTGCTCCAACCTGCTGTAAAATGCTTGATTTCGAGAGTGAGCGAAACTAATGAAAACATTGTTGGGGTAAAACCTAAAGGGAAAGACCTAGCACCAAATCCAATTTGCCATCTGATCTAACTTCTGGAGGCAGTCAAAATGATCCTTAGAATTCTTCCCTACCTTATTCCTGTGCTGAGATACAGGCTGCTCCAACCTGCTGTAAAATGCTTGATTTCGAGAGTGAGCGAAACTAATGAAAACATTGTTGGGGTAAAACCTAAAGGGAAAGACCTAGCACCAAATCCAATTTGCCATCTGATCTAACTTCTGGAGGCAGTCAAAATGATCCTTAGAATTCTTCCCTACCTTATTCCTGTGCTGAGATACAGGCTGCTCCAACCTGCTGTAAAATGCTTGATTTCGAGAGTGAGCGAAACTAATGAAAACATTGTTGGGGTAAAACCTAAAGGGAAAGACCTAGCACCAAATTCCATTGGCCATCTCATCTAACTTCTGGAGGAAGTCAAAATGAGTATTTGAATTCTTCCCTACCTTATTCCTGTGCTGAGATACAGGCTGCTCCAACCTGCTGTAAAATGCTTGATTTCGAGAGTGAGCGAAACTAATGAAAACATTGTTGGGGTAAAACCTAAAGGGAAAGGCCTAGCACCAAATTGCATTGGCCATCTGATCTAACTTCTGGAGGCAGTCAAAATGATCCTTAGAATTCTTCCCTACCTTATTCCTGTGCTGAGATCCAGGCTGCTCCAACCTGCTGTAAAATGCTTGATTTCGAGAGTGAGCGAAACTAATGAAAACATTGTTGGGGTAAAACCTAAAGGGAAAGACCTAGCACCAAATCCAATTTGCCATCTGATCTAACTTCTGGAGGCAGTCAAAATGATCCTTAGAATTCTTCCCTACCTTATTCCTGTGCTGAGATACAGGCTGCTCCAACCTGCTGTAAAATGCTTGATTTCGAGAGTGAGCGAAACTAATGAAAACATTGTTGGGGTAAAACCTAAAGGGAAAGACCTAGCACCAAATCCAATTTGCCATCTGATCTAACTTCTGGAGGCAGTCAAAATGATCCTTAGAATTCTTCCCTACCTTATTCCTGTGCTGAGATACAGGCTGCTCCAACCTGCTGTAAAATGCTTGATTTCGAGAGTGAGCGAAACTAATGAAAACATTGTTGGGGTAAAACCTAAAGGGAAAGACCTAGCACCAAATCCAATTTGCCATCTGATCTAACTTCTGGAGGCAGCCAAAATGAGTATTTGAATTCTTCCCTACCTTATTCCTGTGCTGAGATACAGGCTGCTCCAACCTGCTGTAAAATGCTTGATTTCGAGAGTGAGCGAAACTAATGAAAACATTGTTGGGGTAAAACCTAAAGGGAAAGACCTAGCACCAAATCCAATTTGCCATCTGATCTAACTTCTGGAGGCAGTCAAAATGATCCTTAGAATTCTTCCCTACCTTATTCCTGTGCTGAGATACAGGCTGCTCCAACCTGCTGTAAAATGCTTGATTTCGAGAGTGAGCGAAACTAATGAAAACATTGTTGGGGTAAAACCTAAAGGGAAAGACCTAGCACCAAATTCCATTGGCCATCTGATCTAACTTCTGGAGGCAGTCAAAATGAGTATTTGAATTCTTCCCTACCTTATTCCTGTGCTGAGATACAGGCTGCTCCAACCTGCTGTAAAATGCTTGATTTCGAGAGTGAGCGAAACTAATGAAAACATTGTTGGGGTAAAACCTAAAGGGAAAGACCTAGCACCAAATCCAATTTGCCATCTGATCTAACTTCTGGAGGCAGTCAAAATGATCCTTAGAATTCTTCCCTACCTTATTCCTGTGCTGAGATACAGGCTGCTCCAACCTGCTGTAAAATGCTTGATTTCGAGAGTGAGCGAAACTAATGAAAACATTGTTGGGGTAAAACCTAAAGGGAAAGACCTAGCACCAAATCCAATTTGCCATCTGATCTAACTTCTGGAGGCAGTCAAAATGATCCTTAGAATTCTTCCCTACCTTATTCCTGTGCTGAGATACAGGCTGCTCCAACCTGCTGTAAAATGCTTGATTTCGAGAGTGAGCGAAACTAATGAAAACATTGTTGGGGTAAAACCTAAAGGGAAAGACCTAGCACCAAATCCAATTGGCCATCTGATCTAACTTCTGGAGGCAGTCAAAATGATCCTTAGAATTCTTCCCTACCTTATTCCTGTGCTGAGATACAGGCTGCTCCAACCTGCTGTAAAATGCTTGATTTCGAGAGTGAGCGAAACTAATGAAAACATTGTTGGGGTAAAACCTAAAGGGAAAGACCTAGCACCAAATCCAATTTGCCATCTGATCTAACTTCTGGAGGCAGTCAAAATGATCCTTAGAATTCTTCCCTACCTTATTCCTGTGCTGAGATACAGGCTGCTCCAACCTGCTGTAAAATGCTTGATTTCGAGAGTGAGCGAAACTAATGAAAACATTGTTGGGGTAAAACGTAAAGGGAAAGACCTAGCACCAAATCCAATTTGCCATCTGATCTAACTTCTGGAGGCAGTCAAAATGATCCTTAGAATTCTTCCCTACCTTATTCCTGTGCTGAGATACAGGCTGCTCCAACCTGCTGTAAAATGCTTGATTTCGAGAGTGAGCGAAACTAATGAAAACATTGTTGGGGTAAAACCTAAAGGGAAAGACCTAGCACCAAATCCAATTTGCCATCTGATCTAACTTCTGGAGGCAGTCAAAATGATCCTTAGAATTCTTCCCTACCTTATTCCTGTGCTGAGATACAGGCTGCTCCAACCTGCTGTAAAATGCTTGATTTCGAGAGTGAGCGAAACTAATGAAAACATTGTTGGGGTAAAACCTAAAGGGAAAGACCTAGCACCAAATCCAATTTGCCATCTGATCTAACTTCTGGAGGCAGTCAAAATGATCCTTAGAATTCTTCCCTACCTTATTCCTGTGCTGAGATACAGGCTGCTCCAACCTGCTGTAAAATGCTTGATTTCGAGAGTGAGCGAAACTAATGAAAACATTGTTGGGGTAAAACCTAAAGGGAAAGACCTAGCACCAAATCCAATTTGCCATCTGATCTAACTTCTGGAGGCAGTCAAAATGATCCTTAGAATTCTTCCCTACCTTATTCCTGTGCTGAGATACAGGCTGCTCCAACCTGCTGTAAAATGCTTGATTTCGAGAGTGAGCGAAACTAATGAAAACATTGTTGGGGTAAAACCTAAAGGGAAAGACCTAGCACCAAATCCAATTTGCCATCTGATCTAACTTCTGGAGGCAGTCAAAATGATCCTTAGAATTCTTCCCTACCTTATTCCTGTGCTGAGATACAGGCTGCTCCAACCTGCTGTAAAATGCTTGATTTCGAGAGTGAGCGAAACTAATGAAAACATTGTTGGGGTAAAACCTAAAGGGAAAGACCTAGCACCAAATCCAATTTGCCATCTGATCTAACTTCTGGAGGCAGTCAAAATGATCCTTAGAATTCTTCCCTACCTTATTCCTGTGCTGAGATACAGGCTGCTCCAACCTGCTGTAAAATGCTTGATTTCGAGAGTGAGCGAAACTAATGAAAACATTGTTGGGGTAAAACCTAAAGGGAAAGACCTAGCACCAAATTCCATTGGCCATCTGATCTAACTTCTGGAGGCAGTCAAAATGATCCTTAGAATTCTTCCCTACCTTATTCCTGTGCTGAGATACAGGCTGCTCCAACCTGCTGTAAAATGCTTGATTTCGAGAGTGAGCGAAACTAATGAAAACATTGTTGGGGTAAAACCTAAAGGGAAAGACCTAGCACCAAATCCAATTGGCCATCTGATCTAACTTCTGGAGGCAGTCAAAATGATCCTTAGAATTCTTCCCTACCTTATTCCTGTGCTGAGATACAGGCTGCTCCAACCTGCTGTAAAATGCTTGATTTCGAGAGTGAGCGAAACTAATGAAAACATTGTTGGGGTAAAACCTAAAGGGAAAGACCTAGCACCAAATTCCATTGGCCATCTGATCTAACTTCTGGAGGCAGTCAAAATGATCCTTAGAATTCTTCCCTACCTTATTCCTGTGCTGAGATACAGGCTGCTCCAACCTGCTGTAAAATGCTTGATTTCGAGAGTGAGCGAAACTAATGAAAACATTGTTGGGGTAAAACCTAAAGGGAAAGACCTAGCACCAAATCCAATTTGCCATCTGATCTAACTTCTGGAGGCAGTCAAAATGATCCTTAGAATTCTTCCCTACCTTATTCCTGTGCTGAGATACAGGCTGCTCCAACCTGCTGTAAAATGCTTGATTTCGAGAGTGAGCGAAACTAATGAAAACATTGTTGGGGTAAAACCTAAAGGGAAAGACCTAGCACCAAATCCAATTTGCCATCTGATCTAACTTCTGGAGGCAGTCAAAATGATCCTTAGAATTCTTCCCTACCTTATTCCTGTGCTGAGATACAGGCTGCTCCAACCTGCTGTAAAATGCTTGATTTCGAGAGTGAGCGAAACTAATGAAAACATTGTTGGGGTAAAACCTAAAGGGAAAGACCTAGCACCAAATCCAATTTGCCATCTGATCTAACTTCTGGAGGCAGTCAAAATGATCCTTAGAATTCTTCCCTACCTTATTCCTGTGCTGAGATACAGGCTGCTCCAACCTGCTGTAAAATGCTTGATTTCGAGAGTGAGCGAAACTAATGAAAACATTGTTGGGGTAAAACCTAAAGGGAAAGACCTAGCACCAAATCCAATTTGCCATCTGATCTAACTTCTGGAGGCAGTCAAAATGATCCTTAGAATTCTTCCCTACCTTATTCCTGTGCTGAGATACAGGCTGCTCCAACCTGCTGTAAAATGCTTGATTTCGAGAGTGAGCGAAACTAATGAAAACATTGTTGGGGTAAAACCTAAAGGGAAAGACCTAGCACCAAATCCAATTTGCCATCTGATCTAACTTCTGGAGGCAGTCAAAATGATCCTTAGAATTCTTCCCTACCTTATTCCTGTGCTGAGATACAGGCTGCTCCAACCTGCTGTAAAATGCTTGATTTCGAGAGTGAGCGAAACTAATGAAAACATTGTTGGGGTAAAACCTAAAGGGAAAGACCTAGCACCAAATCCAATTTGCCATCTGATCTAACTTCTGGAGGCAGTCAAAATGAGCCTTAGAATTCTTCCCTACCTTATTCCTGTGCTGAGATACAGGCTGCTCCAACCTGCTGTAAAATGCTTGATTTCGAGAGTGAGCGAAACTAATGAAAACATTGTTGGGGTAAAACCTAAAGGGAAAGACCTAGCACCAAATCCAATTTGCCATCTGATCTAACTTCTGGAGGCAGTCAAAATGATCCTTAGAATTCTTCCCTACCTTATTCCTGTGCTGAGATACAGGCTGCTCCAACCTGCTGTAAAATGCTTGATTTCGAGAGTGAGCGAAACTAATGAAAACATTGTTGGGGTAAAACCTAAAGGGAAAGACCTAGCCCCAAATTCCATTGGCCATCTGATCTAACTTCTGGAGGCAGTCAAAATGAGTATTTGAATTCTTCCCTACCTTATTCCTGTGCTGAGATACAGGCTGCTCCAACCTGCTGTAAAATGCTTGATTTCGAGAGTGAGCGAAACTAATGAAAACATTGTTGGGGTAAAACCTAAAGGGAAAGACCTAGCACCAAATCCAATTTGCCATCTGATCTAACTTCTGGAGGCAGTCAAAATGATCCTTAGAATTCTTCCCTACCTTATTCCTGTGCTGAGATACAGGCTGCTCCAACCTGCTGTAAAATGCTTGATTTCGAGAGTGAGCGAAACTAATGAAAACATTGTTGGGGTAAAACCTAAAAGGAAAGACCTAGCACCAAATCCAATTTGCCATCTGATCTAACTTCTGGAGGCAGTCAAAATGATCCTTAGAATTCTTCCCTACCTTATTCCTGTGCTGAGATACAGGCTGCTCCAACCTGCTGTAAAATGCTTGATTTCGAGAGTGAGCGAAACTAATGAAAACATTGTTGGGGTAAAACCTAAAGGGAAAGACCTAGCACCAAATCCAATTTGCCATCTGATCTAACTTCTGGAGGCAGTCAAAATGATCCTTAGAATTCTTCCCTACCTTATTCCTGTGCTGAGATACAGGCTGCTCCAACCTGCTGTAAAATGCTTGATTTCGAGAGTGAGCGAAACTAATGAAAACATTGTTGGGGTAAAACCTAAAGGGAAAGACCTAGCACCAAATCCAATTTGCCATCTGATCTAACTTCTGGAGGCAGTCAAAATGATCCTTAGAATTCTTCCCTACCTTATTCCTGTGCTGAGATACAGGCTGCTCCAACCTGCTGTAAAATGCTTGATTTCGAGAGTGAGCGAAACTAATGAAAACATTGTTGGGGTAAAACCTAAAGGGAAAGACCTAGCACCAAATCCAATTTGCCATCTGATCTAACTTCTGGAGGCAGTCAAAATGATCCTTAGAATTCTTCCCTACCTTATTCCTGTGCTGAGATACAGGCTGCTCCAACCTGCTGTAAAATGCTTGATTTCGAGAGTGAGCGAAACTAATGAAAACATTGTTGGGGTAAAACCTAAAGGGAAAGACCTAGCACCAAATCCAATTTGCCATCTGATCTAACTTCTGGAGGCAGTCAAAATGATCCTTAGAATTCTTCCCTACCTTATTCCTGTGCTGAGATACAGGCTGCTCCAACCTGCTGTAAAATGCTTGATTTCGAGAGTGAGCGAAACTAATGAAAACATTGTTGGGGTAAAACCTAAAGGGAAAGACCTAGCACCAAATTCCATTGGCCATCTCATCTAACTTCTGGAGGAAGTCAAAATGAGTATTTGAATTCTTCCCTACCTTATTCCTGTGCTGAGATACAGGCTGCTCCAACCTGCTGTAAAATGCTTGATTTCGAGAGTGAGCGAAACTAATGAAAACATTGTTGGGGTAAAACCTAAAGGGAAAGACCTAGCACCAAATTCCATTGGCCATCTGATCTAACTTCTGGAGGCAGTCAAAATGAGTATTTGAATTCTTCCCTACCTTATTCCTGTGCTGAGATACAGGCTGCTCCAACCTGCTGTAAAATGCTTGATTTCGAGAGTGAGCGAAACTAATGAAAACATTGTTGGGGTAAAACCTAAAGGGAAAGACCTAGCACCAAATCCAATTTGCCATCTGATCTAACTTCTGGAGGCAGTCAAAATGATCCTTAGAATTCTTCCCTACCTTATTCCTGTGCTGAGATACAGGCTGCTCCAACCTGCTGTAAAATGCTTGATTTCGAGAGTGAGCGAAACTAATGAAAACATTGTTGGGGTAAAACCTAAAGGGAAAGACCTAGCACCAAATCCAATTTGCCATCTGATCTAACTTCTGGAGGCAGTCAAAATGATCCTTAGAATTCTTCCCTACCTTATTCCTGTGCTGAGATACAGGCTGCTCCAACCTGCTGTAAAATGCTTGATTTCGAGAGTGAGCGAAACTAATGAAAACATTGTTGGGGTAAAACCTAAAGGGAAAGACTTAGCACCAAATCCAATTTGCCATCTGATCTAACTTCTGGAGGCAGCCAAAATGAGTATTAGAATTCTTCCCTACCTTATTCCTGTGCTGAGATACAGGCTGCTCCAACCTGCTGTAAAATGCTTGATTTCGAGAGTGAGCGAAACTAATGAAAACATTGTTGGGGTAAAACCTAAAGGGAAAGACCTAGCACCAAATCCAATTTGCCATCTGATCTAACTTCTGGAGGCAGTCAAAATGATCCTTAGAATTCTTCCCTACCTTATTCCTGTGCTGAGATACAGGCTGCTCCAACCTGCTGTAAAATGCTTGATTTCGAGAGTGAGCGAAACTAATGAAAACATTGTTGGGGTAAAACCTAAAGGGAAAGACCTAGCACCAAATCCAATTGGCCATCTGATCTAACTTCTGGAGGCAGTCAAAATGATCCTTAGAATTCTTCCCTACCTTATTCCTGTGCTGAGATACAGGCTGCTCCAACCTGCTGTAAAATGCTTGATTTCGAGAGTGAGCGAAACTAATGAAAACATTGTTGGGGTAAAACCTAAAGGGAAAGACCTAGCACCAAATCCAATTTGCCATCTGATCTAACTTCTGGAGGCAGTCAAAATGATCCTTAGAATTCTTCCCTACCTTATTCCTGTGCTGAGATACAGGCTGCTCCAACCTGCTGTAAAATGCTTGATTTCGAGAGTGAGCGAAACTAATGAAAACATTGTTGGGGTAAAACCTAAAGGGAAAGACCTAGCACCAAATCCAATTTGCCATCTGATCTAACTTCTGGAGGCAGTCAAAATGATCCTTAGAATTCTTCCCTACCTTATTCCTGTGCTGAGATACAGGCTGCTCCAACCTGCTGTAAAATGCTTGATTTCGAGAGTGAGCGAAACTAATGAAAACATTGTTGGGGTAAAACCTAAAGGGAAAGACCTAGCACCAAATCCAATTTGCCATGTGATCTAACTTCTGGAGGCAGTCAAAATGATCCTTAGAATTCTTCCCTACCTTATTCCTGTGCTGAGATACAGGCTGCTCCAACCTGCTGTAAAATGCTTGATTTCGAGAGTGAGCGAAACTAATGAAAACATTGTTGGGGTAAAACCTAAAGGGAAAGACCTAGCACCAAATCCAATTTGCCATCTGATCTAACTTCTGGAGGCAGTCAAAATGATCCTTAGAATTCTTCCCTACCTTATTCCTGTGCTGAGATACAGGCTGCTCCAACCTGCTGTAAAATGCTTGATTTCGAGAGTGAGCGAAACTAATGAAAACATTGTTGGGGTAAAACCTAAAGGGAAAGACCTAGCACCAAATCCAATTGGCCATCTGATCTAACTTCTGGAGGCAGTCAAAATGATCCTTAGAATTCTTCCCTACCTTATTCCTGTGCTGAGATACAGGCTGCTCCAACCTGCTGTAAAATGCTTGATTTCGAGAGTGAGCGAAACTAATGAAAACATTGTTGGGGTAAAACCTAAAGGGAAAGACCTAGCACCAAATCCAATTTGCCATCTGATCGAACTTCTGGAGGCAGTCAAAATGATCCTTAGAATTCTTCCCTACCTTATTCCTGTGCTGAGATACAGGCTGCTCCAACCTGCTGTAAAATGCTTGATTTCGAGAGTGAGCGAAACTAATGAAAACATTGTTGGGGTAAAACCTAAAGGGAAAGACCTAGCACCAAATCCAATTGGCCATCTGATCTAACTTCTGGAGGCAGTCAAAATGATCCTTAGAATTCTTCCCTACCTTATTCCTGTGCTGAGATACAGGCTGCTCCAACCTGCTGTAAAATGCTTGATTTCGAGAGTGAGCGAAACTAATGAAAACATTGTTGGGGTAAAACCTAAAGGGAAAGACCTAGCACCAAATCCAATTGGCCATCTGATCTAACTTCTGGAGGCAGTCAAAATGATCCTTAGAATTCTTCCCTACCTTATTCCTGTGCTGAGATACAGGCTGCTCCAACCTGCTGTAAAATGCTTGATTTCGAGAGTGAGCGAAACTAATGAAAACATTGTTGGGGTAAAACCTAAAGGGAAAGACCTAGCACCAAATCCAATTTGCCATCTGATCTAACTTCTGGAGGCAGTCAAAATGATCCTTAGAATTCTTCCCTACCTTATTCCTGTGCTGAGATACAGGCTGCTCCAACCTGCTGTAAAATGCTTGATTTCGAGAGTGAGCGAAACTAATGAAAACATTGTTGGGGTAAAACCTAAAGGGAAAGACCTAGCACCAAATCCAATTTGCCATCTGATCTAACTTCTGGAGGCAGTCAAAATGATCCTTAGAATTCTTCCCTACCTTATTCCTGTGCTGAGATACAGGCTGCTCCAACCTGCTGTAAAATGCTTGATTTCGAGAGTGAGCGAAACTAATGAAAACATTGTTGGGGTAAAACCTAAAGGGAAAGACCTAGCACCAAATCCAATTTGCCATCTGATCTAACTTCTGGAGGCAGTCAAAATGATCCTTAGAATTCTTCCCTACCTTATTCCTGTGCTGAGATACAGGCTGCTCCAACCTGCTGTAAAATGCTTGATTTCGAGAGTGAGCGAAACTAATGAAAACATTGTTGGGGTAAAACCTAAAGGGAAAGACCTAGCACCAAATCCAATTGGCCATCTGATCTAACTTCTGGAGGCAGTCAAAATGATCCTTAGAATTCTTCCCTACCTTATTCCTGTGCTGAGATACAGGCTGCTCCAACCTGCTGTAAAATGCTTGATTTCGAGAGTGAGCGAAACTAATGAAAACATTGTTGGGGTAAAACCTAAAGGGAAAGACCTAGCACCAAATCCAATTTGCCATCTGATCTAACTTCTGGAGGCAGTCAAAATGAGTATTTGAATTCTTCCCTACCTTATTCCTGTGCTGAGATACAGGCTGCTCCAACCTGCTGTAAAATGCTTGATTTCGAGAGTGAGCGAAACTAATGAAAACATTGTTGGGGTAAAACCTAAAGGGAAAGACCTAGCACCAAATCCAATTTGCCATCTGATCTAACTTCTGGAGGCAGTCAAAATGATCCTTAGAATTCTTCCCTACCTTATTCCTGTGCTGAGATACAGGCTGCTCCAACCTGCTGTAGAATGCTTGATTTCGAGAGTGAGCGAAACTAATGAAAACAGTGTTGGGGTAAAACCTAAAGGGAAAGACCTAGCACCAAATCCAATTTGCCATCTGATCTAACTTCTGGAGGCAGTCAAAATGATCCTTAGAATTCTTCCCTACCTTATTCCTGTGCTGAGATACAGGCTGCTCCAACCTGCTGTAAAATGCTTGATTTCGAGAGTGAGCGAAACTAATGAAAACATTGTTGGGGTAAAACCTAAAGGGAAAGACCTAGCACCAAATTCCATTGGCCATCTCATCTAACTTCTGGAGGCAGTCAAAATGAGTATTTGAATTCTTCCCTACCTTATTCCTGTGCTGAGATACAGGCTGCTCCAACCTGCTGTAAAATGCTTGATTTCGAGAGTGAGCGAAACTAATGAAAACATTGTTGGGGTAAAACCTAAAGGGAAAGACCTAGCACCAAATCCAATTTGCCATCTGATCTAACTTCTGGAGGCAGTCAAAATGATCCTTAGAATTCTTCCCTACCTTATTCCTGTGCTGAGATACAGGCTGCTCCAACCTGCTGTAAAATGCTTGATTTCGAGAGTGAGCGAAACTAATGAAAACATTGTTGGGGTAAAACCTAAAGGGAAAGACCTAGCACCAAATCCAATTTGCCATCTGATCTAACTTCTGGAGGCAGTCAAAATGATCCTTAGAATTCTTCCCTACCTTATTCCTGTGCTGAGATACAGGCTGCTCCAACCTGCTGTAAAATGCTTGATTTCGAGAGTGAGCGAAACTAATGAAAACATTGTTGGGGTAAAACCTAAAGGGAAAGACCTAGCACCAAATCCAATTTGCCATCTGATCTAACTTCTGGAGGCAGTCAAAATGATCCTTAGAATTCTTCCCTACCTTATTCCTGTGCTGAGATACAGGCTGCTCCAACCTGCTGTAAAATGCTTGATTTCGAGAGTGAGCGAAACTAATGAAAACATTGTTGGGGTAAAACCTAAAGGGAAAGACCTAGCACCAAATCCAATTTGCCATCTGATCTAACTTCTGGAGGCAGTCAAAATGATCCTTAGAATTCTTCCCTACCTTATTCCTGTGCTGAGATACAGGCTGCTCCAACCTGCTGTAGAATGCTTGATTTCGAGAGTGAGCGAAACTAATGAAAACATTGTTGGGGTAAAACCTAAAGGGAAAGACCTAGCACCAAATCCAATTTGCCATCTGATCTAACTTCTGGAGGCAGTCAAAATGATCCTTAGAATTCTTCCCTACCTTATTCCTGTGCTGAGATACAGGCTGCTCCAACCTGCTGTAAAATGCTTGATTTCGAGAGTGAGCGAAACTAATGAAAACATTGTTGGGGTAAAACCTAAAGGGAAAGACCTAGCACCAAATTCCATTGGCCATCTGATCTAACTTCTGGAGGCAGTCAAAATGAGTATTTGAATTCTTCCCTACCTTATTCCTGTGCTGAGATACAGGCTGCTCCAACCTGCTGTAAAATGCTTGATTTCGAGAGTGAGCGAAACTAATGAAAACATTGTTGGGGTAAAACCTAAAGGGAAAGACCTAGCACCAAATCCAATTTGCCATCTGATCTAACTTCTGGAGGCAGTCAAAATGATCCTTAGAATTCTTCCCTACCTTATTCCTGTGCTGAGATACAGGCTGCTCCAACCTGCTGTAAAATGCTTGATTTCGAGAGTGAGCGAAACTAATGAAAACATTGTTGGGGTAAAACCTAAAGGGAAAGACCTAGCACCAAATCCAATTTGCCATCTGATCTAACTTCTGGAGGCAGTCAAAATGATCCTTAGAATTCTTCCCTACCTTATTCCTGTGCTGAGATACAGGCTGCTCCAACCTGCTGTAAAATGCTTGATTTCGAGAGTGAGCGAAACTAATGAAAACATTGTTGGGGGTAAAACCTAAAGGGAAAGGCCTGGCACCAAATTGCATTGGCCATCTGATCTAACTTCTGGAGGCAGTCAAAATGAGTATTTGAATTCTTCCCTACCTTATTCCTGTGCTGAGATACAGGCTGCTCCAACCTGCTGTAAAATGCTTGATTTCGAGAGTGAGCGAAACTAATGAAAACATTGTTGGGGTAAAACCTAAAGGGAAAGACCTAGCACCAAATCCAATTTGCCATCTGATCTAACTTCTGGAGGCAGTCAAAATGATCCTTAGAATTCTTCCCTACCTTATTCCTGTGCTGAGATACAGGCTGCTCCAACCTGCTGTAGAATGCTTGATTTCGAGAGTGAGCGAAACTAATGAAAACATTGTTGGGGTAAAACCTAAAGGGAAAGACCTAGCACCAAATCCAATTTGCCATCTGATCTAACTTCTGGAGGCAGTCAAAATGATCCTTAGAATTCTTCCCTACCTTATTCCTGTGCTGAGATACAGGCTGCTCCAACCTGCTGTAAAATGCTTGATTTCGAGAGTGAGCGAAACTAATGAAAACATTGTTGGGGTAAAACCTAAAGGGAAAGACCTAGCACCAAATTCCATTGGCCATCTGATCTAACTTCTGGAGGCAGTCAAAATGAGTATTTGAATTCTTCCCTACCTTATTCCTGTGCTGAGATACAGGCTGCTCCAACCTGCTGTAAAATGCTTGATTTCGAGAGTGAGCGAAACTAATGAAAACATTGTTGGGGTAAAACCTAAAGGGAAAGACCTAGCACCAAATCCAATTTGCCATCTGATCTAACTTCTGGAGGCAGTCAAAATGATCCTTAGAATTCTTCCCTACCTTATTCCTGTGCTGAGATACAGGCTGCTCCAACCTGCTGTAAAATGCTTGATTTCGAGAGTGAGCGAAACTAATGAAAACATTGTTGGAGTAAAACCTAAAGGGAAAGACCTAGCACCAAATTCCATTGGCCATCTGATTTAACTTCTGGAGGCAGTCAAAATGATCCTTAGAATTCTTCCCTACCTTATTCCTGTGCTGAGATACAGGCTGCTCCAACCTGCTGTAAAATGCTTGATTTCGAGAGTGAGCGAAACTAATGAAAACATTGTTGGGGTAAAACCTAAAGGGAAAGACCTAGCACCAAATCCAATTTGCCATCTGATCTAACTTCTGGAGGCAGTCAAAATGATCCTTAGAATTCTTCCCTACCTTATTCCTGTGCTGAGATACAGGCTGCTCCAACCTGCTGTAAAATGCTTGATTTCGAGAGTGAGCGAAACTAATGAAAACATTGTTGGGGTAAAACCTAAAGGGAAAGACCTAGCACCAAATCCAATTTGCCATCTGATCTAACTTCTGGAGGCAGTCAAAATGATCCTTAGAATTCTTCCCTACCTTATTCCTGTGCTGAGATACAGGCTGCTCCAACCTGCTGTAGAATGCTTGATTTCGAGAGTGAGCGAAACTAATGAAAACATTGTTGGGGTAAAACCTAAAGGGAAAGACCTAGCACCAAATCCAATTTGCCATCTGATCTAACTTCTGGAGGCAGTCAAAATGATCCTTAGAATTCTTCCCTACCTTATTCCTGTGCTGAGATACAGGCTGCTCCAACCTGCTGTAAAATGCTTGATTTCGAGAGTGAGCGAAACTAATGAAAACATTGTTGGGGTAAAACCTAAAGGGAAAGACCTAGCACCAAATTCCATTGGCCATCTGATCTAACTTCTGGAGGCAGTCAAAATGAGTATTTGAATTCTTCCCTACCTTATTCCTGTGCTGAGATACAGGCTGCTCCAACCTGCTGTAAAATGCTTGATTTCGAGAGTGAGCGAAACTAATGAAAACATTGTTGGGGTAAAACCTAAAGGGAAAGACCTAGCACCAAATCCAATTTGCCATCTGATCTAACTTCTGGAGGCAGTCAAAATGATCCTTAGAATTCTTCCCTACCTTATTCCTGTGCTGAGATACAGGCTGCTCCAACCTGCTGTAAAATGCTTGATTTCGAGAGTGAGCGAAACTAATGAAAACATTGTTGGGGTAAAACCTAAAGGGAAAGACCTAGCACCAAATCCAATTTGCCATCTGATCTAACTTCTGGAGGCAGTCAAAATGATCCTTAGAATTCTTCCCTACCTTATTCCTGTGCTGAGATACAGGCTGCTCCAACCTGCTGTAAAATGCTTGATTTCGAGAGGGAGCGAAACTAATGAAAACATTGTTGGGGTAAAACCTAAAGGGAAAGACCTAGCACCAAATCCAATTTGCCATCTGATCTAACTTCTGGAGGCAGTCAAAATGATCCTTAGAATTCTTCCCTACCTTATTCCTGTGCTGAGATACAGGCTGCTCCAACCTGCTGTAGAATGCTTGATTTCGAGAGTGAGCGAAACTAATGAAAACATTGTTGGGGTAAAACCTAAAGGGAAAGACCTAGCACCAAATCCAATTTGCCATCTGATCTAACTTCTGGAGGCAGTCAAAATGATCCTTAGAATTCTTCCCTACCTTATTCCTGTGCTGAGATACAGGCTGCTCCAACCTGCTGTAAAATGCTTGATTTCGAGAGTGAGCGAAACTAATGAAAACATTGTTGGGGTAAAACCTAAAGGGAAAGACCTAGCACCAAATTCCATTGGCCATCTGATCTAACTTCTGGAGGCAGTCAAAATGAGTATTTGAATTCTTCCCTACCTTATTCCTGTGCTGAGATACAGGCTGCTCCAACCTGCTGTAAAATGCTTGATTTCGAGAGTGAGCGAAACTAATGAAAACATTGTTGGGGTAAAACCTAAAGGGAAAGACCTAGCACCAAATCCAATTTGCCATCTGATCTAACTTCTGGAGGCAGTCAAAATGATCCTTAGAATTCTTCCCTACCTTATTCCTGTGCTGAGATACAGGCTGCTCCAACCTGCTGTAAAATGCTTGATTTCGAGAGTGAGCGAAACTAATGAAAACATTGTTGGGGTAAAACCTAAAGGGAAAGACCTAGCACCAAATCCAATTTGCCATCTGATCTAACTTCTGGAGGCAGTCAAAATGATCCTTAGAATTCTTCCCTACCTTATTCCTGTGCTGAGATACAGGCTGCTCCAACCTGCTGTAAAATGCTTGATTTCGAGAGTGAGCGAAACTAATGAAAACATTGTTGGGGTAAAACCTAAAGGGAAAGGCCTAGCACCAAATTGCATTGGCCATCTGATCTAACTTCTGGAGGCAGTCAAAATGAGTATTTGAATTCTTCCCTACCTTATTCCTGTGCTGAGATACAGGCTGCTCCAACCTGCTGTAAAATGCTTGATTTCGAGAGTGAGCGAAACTAATGAAAACATTGTTGGGGTAAAACCTAAAGGGAAAGACCTAGCACCAAATCCAATTTGCCATCTGATCTAACTTCTGGAGGCAGTCAAAATGATCCTTAGAATTCTTCCCTACCTTATTCCTGTGCTGAGATACAGGCTGCTCCAACCTGCTGTAAAATGCTTGATTTCGAGAGTGAGCGAAACTAATGAAAACATTGTTGGGGTAAAACCTAAAGGGAAAGACCTAGCACCAAATCCAATTGGCCATCTGATCTAACTTCTGGAGGCAGTCAAAATGATCCTTAGAATTCTTCCCTACCTTATTCCTGTGCTGAGATACAGGCTGCTCCAACCTGCTGTAAAATGCTTGATTTCGAGAGTGAGCGAAACTAATGAAAACATTGTTGGGGTAAAACCTAAAGGGAAAGGCCTAGCACCAAATTGTATTGGCCATCTGATCTAACTTCTGGAGGCAGTCAAAATGATCCTTAGAATTCTTCCCTACCTTATTCCTGTGCTGAGATACAGGCTGCTCCAACCTGCTGTAAAATGCTTGATTTCGAGAGTGAGCGAAACTAATGAAAACATTGTTGGGGTAAAACCTAAAGGGAAAGGCCTAGCACCAAATTTCATTGGCCATCTGATCTAACTTCTGGAGGCAGTCAAAATGAGCATGTGAATTCTTCCCTACCTTATTCCTGTGCTGAGATACAGGCTGCTCCAACCTGCTGTAAAATGCTTGATTTCGAGAGTGAGCGAAACTAATGAAAACATTGTTGGGGTAAAACCTAAAGGGAAAGACCTAGCACCAAATCCAATTTGCCATCTGATCTAACTTCTGGAGGCAGTCAAAATGATCCTTAGAATTCTTCCCTACCTTATTCCTGTGCTGAGATACAGGCTGCTCCAACCTGCTGTAAAATGCTTGATTTCGAGAGTGAGCGAAACTAATGAAAACATTGTTGGGGTAAAACCTAAAGGGAAAGACCTAGCACCAAATTCCATTGGCCATCTGATCTAACTTCTGGAGGCAGTCAAAATGAGTATTTGAATTCTTCCCTACCTTATTCCTGTGCTGAGATACAGGCTGCTCCAACCTGCTGTAAAATGCTTGATTTCGAGAGTGAGCGAAACTAATGAAAACATTGTTGGGGTAAAACCTAAAGGGAAAGGCCTAGCACCAAATTGCATTGGCCATCTGATCTAACTTCTGGAGGCAGTCAAAATGAGTATTTGAATTCTTCCCTACCTTATTCCTGTGCTGAGATACAGGCTGCTCCAACCTGCTGTAAAATGCTTGATTTCGAGAGTGAGCGAAACTAATGAAAACATTGTTGGGGTAAAACCTAAAGGGAAAGACCTAGCACCAAATCCAATTTGCCATCTGATCTAACTTCTGGAGGCAGTCAAAATGATCCTTAGAATTCTTCCCTACCTTATTCCTGTGCTGAGATACAGGCTGCTCCAACCTGCTGTAAAATGCTTGATTTCGAGAGTGAAGCGAAACTAATGAAAACATTGTTGGGGTAAAACCTAAAGGGAAAGACCTAGCACCAAATCCAATTTGCCATCTGATCTAACTTCTGGAGGCAGTCAAAATGATCCTTAGAATTCTTCCCTACCTTATTCCTGTGCTGAGATACAGGCTGCTCCAACCTGCTGTAAAATGCTTGATTTCGAGAGTGAGCGAAACTAATGAAAACATTGTTGGGGTAAAACCTAAAGGGAAAGACCTAGCACCAAATCCAATTTGCCATCTGATCTAACTTCTGGAGGGCAGTCAAAATGAGTATTTGAATTCTTCCCTACCTTATTCCTGTGCTGAGATACAGGCTGCTCCAACCTGCTGTAAAATGCTTGATTTCGAGAGTGAGCGAAACTAATGAAAACATTGTTGGGGTAAAACCTAAAGGGAAAGACCTAGCACCAAATCCAATTTGCCATCTGATCTAACTTCTGGAGGCAGTCAAAATGATCCTTAGAATTCTTCCCTACCTTATTCCTGTGCTGAGATACAGGCTGCTCCAACCTGCTGTAAAATGCTTGATTTCAAGAGTGAGCGAAACTAATGAAAACATTGTTGGGGTAAAACCTAAAGGGAAAGACCTAGCACCAAATTCCATTGGCCATCTGATCTAACTTCTGGAGGCAGTCAAAATGAGTATTTGAATTCTTCCCTACCTTATTCCTGTGCTGAGATACAGGCTGCTCCAACCTGCTGTAAAATGCTTGATTTCGAGAGTGAGCGAAACTAATGAAAACATTGTTGGGGTAAAACCTAAAGGGAAAGACCTAGCACCAAATTGCATTGGCCATCTGATCTAACTTCTGGAGGCAGTCAAAATGATCCTTAGAATTCTTCCCTACCTTATTCCTGTGCTGAGATACAGGCTGCTCCAACCTGCTGTAAAATGCTTGATTTCGAGAGTGAGCGAAACTAATGAAAACATTGTTGGGGTAAAACCTAAAGGGAAAGACCTAGCACCAAATCCAATTTGCCATCTGATCTAACTTCTGGAGGCAGTCAAAATGATCCTTAGAATTCTTCCCTACCTTATTCCTGTGCTGAGATACAGGCTGCTCCAACCTGCTGTAAAATGCTTGATTTCGAGAGTGAGCGAAACTAATGAAAACATTGTTGGGGTAAAACCTAAAGGGAAAGACCTAGCACCAAATTCCATTGGCCATCTGATCTAACTTCTGGAGGCAGTCAAAATGAGTATTTGAATTCTTCCCTACCTTATTCCTGTGCTGAGATACAGGCTGCTCCAACCTGCTGTAAAATGCTTGATTTCGAGAGTGAGCGAAACTAATGAAAACATTGTTGGGGTAAAACCTAAAGGGAAAGGCCTAGCACCAAATTGCATTGGCCATCTGATCTAACTTCTGGAGGCAGTCAAAATGAGTATTTGAATTCTTCCCTACCTTATTCCTGTGCTGAGATACAGGCTGCTCCAACCTGCTGTAAAATGCTTGATTTCGAGAGTGAGCGAAACTAATGAAAACATTGTTGGGGTAAAACCTAAAGGGAAAGGCCTAGCACCAAATTGCATTGGCCATCTGATCTAACTTCTGGAGGCAGTCAAAATGAGTATTTGAATTCTTCCCTACCTTATTCCTGTGCTGAGATACAGGCTGCTCCAACCTGCTGTAAAATGCTTGATTTCGAGAGTGAGCGAAACTAATGAAAACATTGTTGGGGTAAAACCTAAAGGGAAAGACCTAGCACCAAATCCAATTTGCCATCTGATCTAACTTCTGGAGGCAGTCAAAATGATCCTTAGAATTCTTCCCTACCTTATTCCTGTGCTGAGATACAGGCTGCTCCAACCTGCTGTAAAATGCTTGATTTCGAGAGTGAGCGAAACTAATGAAAACATTGTTGGGGTAAAACCTAAAGGGAAAGACCTAGCACCAAATCCAATTGGCCATCTGATCTAACTTCTGGAGGCAGTCAAAATGATCCTTAGAATTCTTCCCTACCTTATTCCTGTGCTGAGATACAGGCTGCTCCAACCTGCTGTAAAATGCTTGATTTCGAGAGGGAGCGAAACTAATGAAAACATTGTTGGGGTAAAACCTAAAGGGAAAGACCTAGCACCAAATCCAATTTGCCATCTGATCTAACTTCTGGAGGCAGTCAAAATGATCCTTAGAATTCTTCCCTACCTTATTCCTGTGCTGAGATACAGGCTGCTCCAACCTGCTGTAAAATGCTTGATTTCGAGAGTGAGCGAAACTAATGAAAACATTGTTGGGGTAAAACCTAAAGGGAAAGACCTAGCACCAAATCCAATTTGCCATCTGATCTAACTTCTGGAGGCAGTCAAAATGATCCTTAGAATTCTTCCCTACCTTATTCCTGTGCTGAGATACAGGCTGCTCCAACCTGCTGTAAAATGCTTGATTTCGAGAGTGAGCGAAACTAATGAAAACATTGTTGGGGTAAAACCTAAAGGGAAAGCCCTAGCACCAAATCCAATTTGCCATCTGATCTAACTTCTGGAGGCAGTCAAAATGATCCTTAGAATTCTTCCCTACCTTATTCCTGTGCTGAGATACAGGCTGCTCCAACCTGCTGTAAAATGCTTGATTTCGAGAGTGAGCGAAACTAATGACAACATTCTTGGGGTAAAACCTAAAGGGAAAGACCTAGCACCAAATCCAATTTGCCATCTGATCTAACTTCTGGAGGCAGTCAAAATGATCCTTAGAATTCTTCCCTACCTTATTCCTGTGCTGAGATACAGGCTGCTCCAACCTGCTGTAGAATGCTTGATTTCGAGAGTGAGCGAAACTAATGAAAACATTGTTGGGGTAAAACCTAAAGGGAAAGACCTAGCACCAAATTCCATTGGCCATCTGATCTAACTTCTGGAGGCAGTCAAAATGAGTATTTGAATTCTTCCCTACCTTATTCCTGTGCTGAGATACAGGCTGCTCCAACCTGCTGTAAAATGCTTGATTTCGAGAGTGAGCGAAACTAATGAAAACATTGTTGGGGTAAAACCTAAAGGGAAAGACCTAGCACCAAATCCAATTTGCCATCTGATCTAACTTCTGGAGGCAGTCAAAATGATCCTTAGAATTCTTCCCTACCTTATTCCTGTGCTGAGATACAGGCTGCTCCAACCTGCTGTAAAATGCTTGATTTCGAGAGTGAGCGAAACTAATGAAAACATTGTTGGGGTAAAACCTAAAGGGAAAGACCTAGCACCAAATCCAATTTGCCATCTGATCTAACTTCTGGAGGCAGTCAAAATGATCCTTAGAATTCTTCCCTACCTTATTCCTGTGCTGAGATACAGGCTGCTCCAACCTGCTGTAAAATGCTTGATTTCGAGAGTGAGCGAAACTAATGAAAACATTGTTGGGGTAAAACCTAAAGGGAAAGACCTAGCACCAAATCCAATTGGCCATCTGATCTAACTTCTGGAGGCAGTCAAAATGATCCTTAGAATTCTTCCCTACCTTATTCCTGTGCTGAGATACAGGCTGCTCCAACCTGCTGTAAAATGCTTGATTTCGAGAGTGAGCGAAACTAATGAAAACATTGTTGGGGTAAAACCTAAAGGGAAAGACCTAGCACCAAATCCAATTTGCCATCTGATCTAACTTCTGGAGGCAGTCAAAATGAGTATTTGAATTCTTCCCTACCTTATTCCTGTGCTGAGATACAGGCTGCTCCAACCTGCTGTAAAATGCTTGATTTCGAGAGTGAGCGAAACTAATGAAAACATTGTTGGGGTAAAACCTAAAGGGAAAGACCTAGCACCAAATCCAATTTGCCATCTGATCTAACTTCTGGAGGCAGTCAAAATGATCCTTAGAATTCTTCCCTACCTTATTCCTGTGCTGAGATACAGGCTGCTCCAACCTGCTGTAGAATGCTTGATTTCGAGAGTGAGCGAAACTAATGAAAACAGTGTTGGGGTAAAACCTAAAGGGAAAGACCTAGCACCAAATCCAATTTGCCATCTGATCTAACTTCTGGAGGCAGTCAAAATGATCCTTAGAATTCTTCCCTACCTTATTCCTGTGCTGAGATACAGGCTGCTCCAACCTGCTGTAAAATGCTTGATT
Organism: Melanerpes formicivorus; assembly: GCF_026170545.1. Lineage (NCBI taxonomy): Eukaryota > Metazoa > Chordata > Aves > Piciformes > Picidae > Melanerpes > Melanerpes formicivorus. Next base: position 47,231 of record NW_027143008.1, on the reverse strand, counting down.
TCGAGAGTGAGCGAAACTAATGAAAACATTGTTGGGGTAAAACCTAAAGGGAAAGACCTAGCACCAAATTCCATTGGCCATCTCATCTAACTTCTGGAGGCAGTCAAAATGAGTATTTGAATTCTTCCCTACCTTATTCCTGTGCTGAGATACAGGCTGCTCCAACCTGCTGTAAAATGCTTGATTTCGAGAGTGAGCGAAACTAATGAAAACATTGTTGGGGTAAAACCTAAAGGGAAAGACCTAGCACCAAATCCAATTTGCCATCTGATCTAACTTCTGGAGGCAGTCAAAATGATCCTTAGAATTCTTCCCTACCTTATTCCTGTGCTGAGATACAGGCTGCTCCAACCTGCTGTAAAATGCTTGATTTCGAGAGTGAGCGAAACTAATGAAAACATTGTTGGGGTAAAACCTAAAGGGAAAGACCTAGCACCAAATCCAATTTGCCATCTGATCTAACTTCTGGAGGCAGTCAAAATGATCCTTAGAATTCTTCCCTACCTTATTCCTGTGCTGAGATACAGGCTGCTCCAACCTGCTGTAAAATGCTTGATTTCGAGAGTGAGCGAAACTAATGAAAACATTGTTGGGGTAAAACCTAAAGGGAAAGACCTAGCACCAAATCCAATTGGCCATCTGATCTAACTTCTGGAGGCAGTCAAAATGATCCTTAGAATTCTTCCCTACCTTATTCCTGTGCTGAGATACAGGCTGCTCCAACCTGCTGTAAAATGCTTGATTTCGAGAGTGAGCGAAACTAATGAAAACATTGTTGGGGTAAAACCTAAAGGGAAAGACCTAGCACCAAATCCAATTTGCCATCTGATCTAACTTCTGGAGGCAGTCAAAATGATCCTTAGAATTCTTCCCTACCTTATTCCTGTGCTGAGATACAGGCTGCTCCAACCTGCTGTAAAATGCTTGATTTCGAGAGTGAGCGAAACTAATGAAAACATTGTTGGGGTAAAACCTAAAGGGAAAGACCTAGCACCAAATCCAATTTGCCATCTGATCTAACTTCTGGAGGCAGTCAAAATGATCCTTAGAATTCTTCCCTACCTTATTCCTGTGCTGAGATACAGGCTGCTCCAACCTGCTGTAGAATGCTTGATTTCGAGAGTGAGCGAAACTAATGAAAACATTGTTGGGGTAAAACCTAAAGGGAAAGACCTAGCACCAAATCCAATTTGCCATCTGATCTAACTTCTGGAGGCAGTCAAAATGATCCTTAGAATTCTTCCCTACCTTATTCCTGTGCTGAGATACAGGCTGCTCCAACCTGCTGTAAAATGCTTGATTTCGAGAGTGAGCGAAACTAATGAAAACATTGTTGGGGTAAAACCTAAAGGGAAAGACCTAGCACCAAATTCCATTGGCCATCTGATCTAACTTCTGGAGGCAGTCAAAATGAGTATTTGAATTCTTCCCTACCTTATTCCTGTGCTGAGATACAGGCTGCTCCAACCTGCTGTAAAATGCTTGATTTCGAGAGTGAGCGAAACTAATGAAAACATTGTTGGGGTAAAACCTAAAGGGAAAGACCTAGCACCAAATCCAATTTGCCATCTGATCTAACTTCTGGAGGCAGTCAAAATGATCCTTAGAATTCTTCCCTACCTTATTCCTGTGCTGAGATACAGGCTGCTCCAACCTGCTGTAAAATGCTTGATTTCGAGAGTGAGCGAAACTAATGAAAACATTGTTGGGGTAAAACCTAAAGGGAAAGACCTAGCACCAAATCCAATTTGCCATCTGATCTAACTTCTGGAGGCAGTCAAAATGATCCTTAGAATTCTTCCCTACCTTATTCCTGTGCTGAGATACAGGCTGCTCCAACCTGCTGTAAAATGCTTGATTTCGAGAGTGAGCGAAACTAATGAAAACATTGTTGGGGTAAAACCTAAAGGGAAAGGCCTGGCACCAAATTGCATTGGCCATCTGATCTAACTTCTGGAGGCAGTCAAAATGAGTATTTGAATTCTTCCCTACCTTATTCCTGTGCTGAGATACAGGCTGCTCCAACCTGCTGTAAAATGCTTGATTTCGAGAGTGAGCGAAACTAATGAAAACATTGTTGGGGTAAAACCTAAAGGGAAAGACCTAGCACCAAATCCAATTTGCCATCTGATCTAACTTCTGGAGGCAGTCAAAATGATCCTTAGAATTCTTCCCTACCTTATTCCTGTGCTGAGATACAGGCTGCTCCAACCTGCTGTAGAATGCTTGATTTCGAGAGTGAGCGAAACTAATGAAAACATTGTTGGGGTAAAACCTAAAGGGAAAGACCTAGCACCAAATCCAATTTGCCATCTGATCTAACTTCTGGAGGCAGTCAAAATGATCCTTAGAATTCTTCCCTACCTTATTCCTGTGCTGAGATACAGGCTGCTCCAACCTGCTGTAAAATGCTTGATTTCGAGAGTGAGCGAAACTAATGAAAACATTGTTGGGGTAAAACCTAAAGGGAAAGACCTAGCACCAAATTCCATTGGCCATCTGATCTAACTTCTGGAGGCAGTCAAAATGAGTATTTGAATTCTTCCCTACCTTATTCCTGTGCTGAGATACAGGCTGCTCCAACCTGCTGTAAAATGCTTGATTTCGAGAGTGAGCGAAACTAATGAAAACATTGTTGGGGTAAAACCTAAAGGGAAAGACCTAGCACCAAATCCAATTTGCCATCTGATCTAACTTCTGGAGGCAGTCAAAATGATCCTTAGAATTCTTCCCTACCTTATTCCTGTGCTGAGATACAGGCTGCTCCAACCTGCTGTAAAATGCTTGATTTCGAGAGTGAGCGAAACTAATGAAAACATTGTTGGAGTAAAACCTAAAGGGAAAGACCTAGCACCAAATTCCATTGGCCATCTGATTTAACTTCTGGAGGCAGTCAAAATGATCCTTAGAATTCTTCCCTACCTTATTCCTGTGCTGAGATACAGGCTGCTCCAACCTGCTGTAAAATGCTTGATTTCGAGAGTGAGCGAAACTAATGAAAACATTGTTGGGGTAAAACCTAAAGGGAAAGACCTAGCACCAAATCCAATTTGCCATCTGATCTAACTTCTGGAGGCAGTCAAAATGATCCTTAGAATTCTTCCCTACCTTATTCCTGTGCTGAGATACAGGCTGCTCCAACCTGCTGTAAAATGCTTGATTTCGAGAGTGAGCGAAACTAATGAAAACATTGTTGGGGTAAAACCTAAAGGGAAAGACCTAGCACCAAATCCAATTTGCCATCTGATCTAACTTCTGGAGGCAGTCAAAATGATCCTTAGAATTCTTCCCTACCTTATTCCTGTGCTGAGATACAGGCTGCTCCAACCTGCTGTAGAATGCTTGATTTCGAGAGTGAGCGAAACTAATGAAAACATTGTTGGGGTAAAACCTAAAGGGAAAGACCTAGCACCAAATCCAATTTGCCATCTGATCTAACTTCTGGAGGCAGTCAAAATGATCCTTAGAATTCTTCCCTACCTTATTCCTGTGCTGAGATACAGGCTGCTCCAACCTGCTGTAAAATGCTTGATTTCGAGAGTGAGCGAAACTAATGAAAACATTGTTGGGGTAAAACCTAAAGGGAAAGACCTAGCACCAAATTCCATTGGCCATCTGATCTAACTTCTGGAGGCAGTCAAAATGAGTATTTGAATTCTTCCCTACCTTATTCCTGTGCTGAGATACAGGCTGCTCCAACCTGCTGTAAAATGCTTGATTTCGAGAGTGAGCGAAACTAATGAAAACATTGTTGGGGTAAAACCTAAAGGGAAAGACCTAGCACCAAATCCAATTTGCCATCTGATCTAACTTCTGGAGGCAGTCAAAATGATCCTTAGAATTCTTCCCTACCTTATTCCTGTGCTGAGATACAGGCTGCTCCAACCTGCTGTAAAATGCTTGATTTCGAGAGTGAGCGAAACTAATGAAAACATTGTTGGGGTAAAACCTAAAGGGAAAGACCTAGCACCAAATCCAATTTGCCATCTGATCTAACTTCTGGAGGCAGTCAAAATGATCCTTAGAATTCTTCCCTACCTTATTCCTGTGCTGAGATACAGGCTGCTCCAACCTGCTGTAAAATGCTTGATTTCGAGAGGGAGCGAAACTAATGAAAACATTGTTGGGGTAAAACCTAAAGGGAAAGACCTAGCACCAAATCCAATTTGCCATCTGATCTAACTTCTGGAGGCAGTCAAAATGATCCTTAGAATTCTTCCCTACCTTATTCCTGTGCTGAGATACAGGCTGCTCCAACCTGCTGTAGAATGCTTGATTTCGAGAGTGAGCGAAACTAATGAAAACATTGTTGGGGTAAAACCTAAAGGGAAAGACCTAGCACCAAATCCAATTTGCCATCTGATCTAACTTCTGGAGGCAGTCAAAATGATCCTTAGAATTCTTCCCTACCTTATTCCTGTGCTGAGATACAGGCTGCTCCAACCTGCTGTAAAATGCTTGATTTCGAGAGTGAGCGAAACTAATGAAAACATTGTTGGGGTAAAACCTAAAGGGAAAGACCTAGCACCAAATTCCATTGGCCATCTGATCTAACTTCTGGAGGCAGTCAAAATGAGTATTTGAATTCTTCCCTACCTTATTCCTGTGCTGAGATACAGGCTGCTCCAAACCTGCTGTAAAATGCTTGATTTCGAGAGTGAGCGAAACTAATGAAAACATTGTTGGGGTAAAACCTAAAGGGAAAGACCTAGCACCAAATCCAATTTGCCATCTGATCTAACTTCTGGAGGCAGTCAAAATGATCCTTAGAATTCTTCCCTACCTTATTCCTGTGCTGAGATACAGGCTGCTCCAACCTGCTGTAGAATGCTTGATTTCGAGAGTGAGCGAAACTAATGAAAACATTGTTGGGGTAAAACCTAAAGGGAAAGACCTAGCACCAAATCCAATTTGCCATCTGATCTAACTTCTGGAGGCAGTCAAAATGATCCTTAGAATTCTTCCCTACCTTATTCCTGTGCTGAGATACAGGCTGCTCCAACCTGCTGTAAAATGCTTGATTTCGAGAGTGAGCGAAACTAATGAAAACATTGTTGGGGTAAAACCTAAAGGGAAAGACCTAGCACCAAATCCAATTTGCCATCTGATCTAACTTCTGGAGGCAGTCAAAATGATCCTTAGAATTCTTCCCTACCTTATTCCTGTGCTGAGATACAGGCTGCTCCAACCTGCTGTAAAATGCTTGATTTCGAGAGTGAGCGAAACTAATGAAAACATTGTTGGGGTAAAACCTAAAGGGAAAGGCCTAGCACCAAATTGCATTGGCCATCTGATCTAACTTCTGGAGGCAGTCAAAATGAGTATTTGAATTCTTCCCTACCTTATTCCTGTGCTGAGATACAGGCTGCTCCAACCTGCTGTAAAATGCTTGATTTCGAGAGTGAGCGAAACTAATGAAAACATTGTTGGGGTAAAACCTAAAGGGAAAGACCTAGCACCAAATCCAATTTGCCATCTGATCTAACTTCTGGAGGCAGTCAAAATGATCCTTAGAATTCTTCCCTACCTTATTCCTGTGCTGAGATACAGGCTGCTCCAACCTGCTGTAAAATGCTTGATTTCGAGAGTGAGCGAAACTAATGAAAACATTGTTGGGGTAAAACCTAAAGGGAAAGACCTAGCACCAAATCCAATTGGCCATCTGATCTAACTTCTGGAGGCAGTCAAAATGATCCTTAGAATTCTTCCCTACCTTATTCCTGTGCTGAGATACAGGCTGCTCCAACCTGCTGTAAAATGCTTGATTTCGAGAGTGAGCGAAACTAATGAAAACATTGTTGGGGTAAAACCTAAAGGGAAAGGCCTAGCACCAAATTGTATTGGCCATCTGATCTAACTTCTGGAGGCAGTCAAAATGATCCTTAGAATTCTTCCCTACCTTATTCCTGTGCTGAGATACAGGCTGCTCCAACCTGCTGTAAAATGCTTGATTTCGAGAGTGAGCGAAACTAATGAAAACATTGTTGGGGTAAAACCTAAAGGGAAAGGCCTAGCACCAAATTTCATTGGCCATCTGATCTAACTTCTGGAGGCAGTCAAAATGAGCATGTGAATTCTTCCCTACCTTATTCCTGTGCTGAGATACAGGCTGCTCCAACCTGCTGTAAAATGCTTGATTTCGAGAGTGAGCGAAACTAATGAAAACATTGTTGGGGTAAAACCTAAAGGGAAAGACCTAGCACCAAATCCAATTTGCCATCTGATCTAACTTCTGGAGGCAGTCAAAATGATCCTTAGAATTCTTCCCTACCTTATTCCTGTGCTGAGATACAGGCTGCTCCAACCTGCTGTAAAATGCTTGATTTCGAGAGTGAGCGAAACTAATGAAAACATTGTTGGGGTAAAACCTAAAGGGAAAGACCTAGCACCAAATTCCATTGGCCATCTGATCTAACTTCTGGAGGCAGTCAAAATGAGTATTTGAATTCTTCCCTACCTTATTCCTGTGCTGAGATACAGGCTGCTCCAACCTGCTGTAAAATGCTTGATTTCGAGAGTGAGCGAAACTAATGAAAACATTGTTGGGGTAAAACCTAAAGGGAAAGGCCTAGCACCAAATTGCATTGGCCATCTGATCTAACTTCTGGAGGCAGTCAAAATGAGTATTTGAATTCTTCCCTACCTTATTCCTGTGCTGAGATACAGGCTGCTCCAACCTGCTGTAAAATGCTTGATTTCGAGAGTGAGCGAAACTAATGAAAACATTGTTGGGGTAAAACCTAAAGGGAAAGACCTAGCACCAAATCCAATTTGCCATCTGATCTAACTTCTGGAGGCAGTCAAAATGATCCTTAGAATTCTTCCCTACCTTATTCCTGTGCTGAGATACAGGCTGCTCCAACCTGCTGTAAAATGCTTGATTTCGAGAGTGAGCGAAACTAATGAAAACATTGTTGGGGTAAAACCTAAAGGGAAAGACCTAGCACCAAATCCAATTTGCCATCTGATCTAACTTCTGGAGGCAGTCAAAATGATCCTTAGAATTCTTCCCTACCTTATTCCTGTGCTGAGATACAGGCTGCTCCAACCTGCTGTAAAATGCTTGATTTCGAGAGTGAGCGAAACTAATGAAAACATTGTTGGGGTAAAACCTAAAGGGAAAGACCTAGCACCAAATCCAATTTGCCATCTGATCTAACTTCTGGAGGCAGTCAAAATGAGTATTTGAATTCTTCCCTACCTTATTCCTGTGCTGAGATACAGGCTGCTCCAACCTGCTGTAAAATGCTTGATTTCGAGAGTGAGCGAAACTAATGAAAACATTGTTGGGGTAAAACCTAAAGGGAAAGACCTAGCACCAAATCCAATTTGCCATCTGATCTAACTTCTGGAGGCAGTCAAAATGATCCTTAGAATTCTTCCCTACCTTATTCCTGTGCTGAGATACAGGCTGCTCCAACCTGCTGTAAAATGCTTGATTTCAAGAGTGAGCGAAACTAATGAAAACATTGTTGGGGTAAAACCTAAAGGGAAAGACCTAGCACCAAATTCCATTGGCCATCTGATCTAACTTCTGGAGGCAGTCAAAATGAGTATTTGAATTCTTCCCTACCTTATTCCTGTGCTGAGATACAGGCTGCTCCAACCTGCTGTAAAATGCTTGATTTCGAGAGTGAGCGAAACTAATGAAAACATTGTTGGGGTAAAACCTAAAGGGAAAGGCCTAGCACCAAATTGCATTGGCCATCTGATCTAACTTCTGGAGGCAGTCAAAATGATCCTTAGAATTCTTCCCTACCTTATTCCTGTGCTGAGATACAGGCTGCTCCAACCTGCTGTAAAATGCTTGATTTCGAGAGTGAGCGAAACTAATGAAAACATTGTTGGGGTAAAACCTAAAGGGAAAGACCTAGCACCAAATCCAATTTGCCATCTGATCTAACTTCTGGAGGCAGTCAAAATGATCCTTAGAATTCTTCCCTACCTTATTCCTGTGCTGAGATACAGGCTGCTCCAACCTGCTGTAAAATGCTTGATTTCGAGAGTGAGCGAAACTAATGAAAACATTGTTGGGGTAAAACCTAAAGGGAAAGACCTAGCACCAAATTCCATTGGCCATCTGATCTAACTTCTGGAGGCAGTCAAAATGATCCTTAGAATTCTTCCCTACCTTATTCCTGTGCTGAGATACAGGCTGCTCCAACCTGCTGTAAAATGCTTGATTTCGAGAGTGAGCGAAACTAATGAAAACATTGTTGGGGTAAAACCTAAAGGGAAAGGCCTAGCACCAAATTCCATTGGCCATCTGATCTAACTTCTGGAGGCAGTCAAAATGAGTATTTGAATTCTTCCCTACCTTATTCCTGTGCTGAGATACAGGCTGCTCCAACCTGCTGTAAAATGCTTGATTTCGAGAGTGAGCGAAACTAATGAAAACATTGTTGGGGTAAAACCTAAAGGGAAAGACCTAGCACCAAATCCAATTTGCCATCTGATCTAACTTCTGGAGGCAGTCAAAATGATCCTTAGAATTCTTCCCTACCTTATTCCTGTGCTGAGATACAGGCTGCTCCAACCTGCTGTAAAATGCTTGATTTCGAGAGTGAGCGAAACTAATGAAAACATTGTTGGGGTAAAACCTAAAGGGAAAGACCTAGCACCAAATCCAATTGGCCATCTGATCTAACTTCTGGAGGCAGTCAAAATGATCCTTAGAATTCTTCCCTACCTTATTCCTGTGCTGAGATACAGGCTGCTCCAACCTGCTGTAAAATGCTTGATTTCGAGAGGGAGCGAAACTAATGAAAACATTGTTGGGGTAAAACCTAAAGGGAAAGACCTAGCACCAAATCCAATTTGCCATCTGATCTAACTTCTGGAGGCAGTCAAAATGATCCTTAGAATTCTTCCCTACCTTATTCCTGTGCTGAGATACAGGCTGCTCCAACCTGCTGTAAAATGCTTGATTTCGAGAGTGAGCGAAACTAATGAAAACATTGTTGGGGTAAAACCTAAAGGGAAAGACCTAGCACCAAATCCAATTTGCCATCTGATCTAACTTCTGGAGGCAGTCAAAATGATCCTTAGAATTCTTCCCTACCTTATTCCTGTGCTGAGATACAGGCTGCTCCAACCTGCTGTAAAATGCTTGATTTCGAGAGTGAGCGAAACTAATGAAAACATTGTTGGGGTAAAACCTAAAGGGAAAGCCCTAGCACCAAATCCAATTTGCCATCTGATCTAACTTCTGGAGGCAGTCAAAATGATCCTTAGAATTCTTCCCTACCTTATTCCTGTGCTGAGATACAGGCTGCTCCAACCTGCTGTAAAATGCTTGATTTCGAGAGTGAGCGAAACTAATGACAACATTCTTGGGGTAAAACCTAAAGGGAAAGACCTAGCACCAAATCCAATTTGCCATCTGATCTAACTTCTGGAGGCAGTCAAAATGATCCTTAGAATTCTTCCCTACCTTATTCCTGTGCTGAGATACAGGCTGCTCCAACCTGCTGTAGAATGCTTGATTTCGAGAGTGAGCGAAACTAATGAAAACATTGTTGGGGTAAAACCTAAAGGGAAAGACCTAGCACCAAATTCCATTGGCCATCTGATCTAACTTCTGGAGGCAGTCAAAATGAGTATTTGAATTCTTCCCTACCTTATTCCTGTGCTGAGATACAGGCTGCTCCAACCTGCTGTAAAATGCTTGATTTCGAGAGTGAGCGAAACTAATGAAAACATTGTTGGGGTAAAACCTAAAGGGAAAGACCTAGCACCAAATCCAATTTGCCATCTGATCTAACTTCTGGAGGCAGTCAAAATGATCCTTAGAATTCTTCCCTACCTTATTCCTGTGCTGAGATACAGGCTGCTCCAACCTGCTGTAAAATGCTTGATTTCGAGAGTGAGCGAAACTAATGAAAACATTGTTGGGGTAAAACCTAAAGGGAAAGACCTAGCACCAAATCCAATTTGCCATCTGATCTAACTTCTGGAGGCAGTCAAAATGATCCTTAGAATTCTTCCCTACCTTATTCCTGTGCTGAGATACAGGCTGCTCCAACCTGCTGTAAAATGCTTGATTTCGAGAGTGAGCGAAACTAATGAAAACATTGTTGGGGTAAAACCTAAAGGGAAAGACCTAGCACCAAATCCAATTTGCCATCTGATCTAACTTCTGGAGGCAGTCAAAATGATCCTTAGAATTCTTCCCTACCTTATTCCTGTGCTGAGATACAGGCTGCTCCAACCTGCTGTAAAATGCTTGATTTCGAGAGTGAGCGAAACTAATGAAAACATTGTTGGGGTAAAACCTAAAGGGAAAGACCTAGCACCAAATCCAATTTGCCATCTGATCTAACTTCTGGAGGCAGTCAAAATGATCCTTAGAATTCTTCCCTACCTTATTCCTGTGCTGAGATACAGGCTGCTCCAACCTGCTGTAAAATGCTTGATTTCGAGAGTGAGCGAAACTAATGAAAACATTGTTGGGGTAAAACCTAAAGGGAAAGACCTAGCACCAAATCCAATTGGCCATCTGATCTAACTTCTGGAGGCAGTCAAAATGATCCTTAGAATTCTTCCCTACCTTATTCCTGTGCTGAGATACAGGCTGCTCCAACCTGCTGTAAAATGCTTGATTTCGAGAGTGAGCGAAACTAATGAAAACATTGTTGGGGTAAAACCTAAAGGGAAAGACCTAGCACCAAATTCCATTGGCCATCTGATCTAACTTCTGGAGGCAGTCAAAATGAGTATTTGAATTCTTCCCTACCTTATTCCTGTGCTGAGATACAGGCTGCTCCAACCTGCTGTAAAATGCTTGATTTCGAGAGTGAGCGAAACTAATGAAAACATTGTTGGGGTAAAACCTAAAGGGAAAGACCTAGCACCAAATCCAATTTGCCATCTGATCTAACTTCTGGAGGCAGTCAAAATGATCCTTAGAATTCTTCCCTACCTTATTCCTGTGCTGAGATACAGGCTGCTCCAACCTGCTGTAAAATGCTTGATTTCGAGAGTGAGCGAAACTAATGAAAACATTGTTGGGGTAAAACCTAAAGGGAAAGACCTAGCACCAAATCCAATTTGCCATCTGATCTAACTTCTGGAGGCAGTCAAAATGATCCTTAGAATTCTTCCCTACCTTATTCCTGTGCTGAGATACAGGCTGCTCCAACCTGCTGTAAAATGCTTGATTTCGAGAGTGAGCGAAACTAATGAAAACATTGTTGGGGTAAAACCTAAAGGGAAAGACCTAGCACCAAATTCCATTGGCCATCTGATCTAACTTCTGGAGGCAGTCAAAATGATCCTTAGAATTCTTCCCTACCTTATTCCTGTGCTGAGATACAGGCTGCTCCAACCTGCTGTAAAATGCTTGATTTCGAGAGGGAGCGAAACTAATGAAAACATTGTTGGGGTAAAACCTAAAGGGAAAGACCTAGCACCAAATCCAATTTGCCATCTGATCTAACTTCTGGAGGCAGTCAAAATGATCCTTAGAATTCTTCCCTACCTTATTCCTGTGTTGAGATACAGGCTGCTCCAACCTGCTGTAAAATGCTTGATTTCGAGAGTGAGCGAAACTAATGAAAACATTGTTGGGGTAAAACCTAAAGGGAAAGGCCTAGCACCAAATTGTATTGGCCATCTGATCTAACTTCTGGAGGCAGTCAAAATGAGTATTTGAATTCTTCCCTACCTTATTCCTGTGCTGAGATACAGGCTGCTCCAACCTGCTGTAAAATGCTTGATTTCGAGAGTGAGCGAAACTAATGAAAACATTGTTGGGGTAAAACCTAAAGGGAAAGACCTAGCACCAAATCCAATTTGCCATCTGATCTAACTTCTGGAGGCAGTCAAAATGAGTATTTGAATTCTTCCCTACCTTATTCCTCTGCTGAGATGCAGGCTGCTCCAACCTGCTGTAAAATGCTTGATTTCGAGAGTGAGCGAAACTAATGAAAACATTGTTGGGGTAAAACCTAAAGGGAAAGACCTAGCACCAAATCCAATTTGCCATCTGATCTAACTTCTGGAGGCAGTCAAAATGATCCTTAGAATTCTTCCCTACCTTATTCCTGTGCTGAGATACAGGCTGCTCCAACCTGCTGTAAAATGCTTGATTTCGAGAGTGAGCGAAACTAATGAAAACATTGTTGGGGTAAAACCTAAAGGGAAAGACCTAGCACCAAATCCAATTTGCCATCTGATCTAACTTCTGGAGGCAGTCAAAATGATCCTTAGAATTCTTCCCTACCTTATTCCTGTGCTGAGATACAGGCTGCTCCAACCTGCTGTAAAATGCTTGATTTCGAGAGTGAGCGAAACTAATGAAAACATTGTTGGGGTAAAACCTAAAGGGAAAGACCTAGCACCAAATCCAATTTGCCATCTGATCTAACTTCTGGAGGCAGTCAAAATGATCCTTAGAATTCTTCCCTACCTTATTCCTGTGCTGAGATACAGGCTGCTCCAACATGCTGTAAAATGCTTGATTTCGAGAGTGAGCGAAACTAATGAAAACATTGTTGGGGTAAAACCTAAAGGGAGCACCAAATCCAATTTGCCATCTGATCTAACTTCTGGAGGCAGTCAAAATGATCCTTAGAATTCTTCCCTACCTTATTCCTGTGCTGAGATACAGGCTGCTCCAACCTGCTGTAAAATGCTTGATTTCGAGAGTGAGCGAAACTAATGAAAACATTGTTGGGGTAAAACCTAAAGGGAAAGACCTAGCACCAAATCCAATTTGCCATCTGATCTAACTTCTGGAGGCAGTCAAAATGATCCTTAGAATTCTTCCCTACCTTATTCCTGTGCTGAGATACAGGCTGCTCCAACCTGCTGTAAAATGCTTGATTTCGAGAGTGAGCGAAACTAATGAAAACATTGTTGGGGTAAAACCTAAAGGGAAAGACCTAGCACCAAATCCAATTTGCCATCTGATCTAACTTCTGGAGGCAGTCAAAATGATCCTTAGAATTCTTCCCTACCTTATTCCTGTGCTGAGATACAGGCTGCTCCAACCTGCTGTAAAATGCTTGATTTCGAGAGTGAGCGAAACTAATGAAAACATTGTTGGGGTAAAACCTAAAGGGAAAGACCTAGCACCAAATCCAATTTGCCATCTGATCTAACTTCTGGAGGCAGTCAAAATGAGTATTTGAATTCTTCCCTACCTTATTCCTGTGCTGAGATACAGGCTGCTCCAACCTGCTGTAAAATGCTTGATTTCGAGAGTGAGCGAAACTAATGAAAACATTGTTGGGGTAAAACCTAAAGGGAAAGACCTAGCACCAAATCCAATTTGCCATCTGATCTAACTTCTGGAGGCAGTCAAAATGATCCTTAGAATTCTTCCCTACCTTATTCCTGTGCTGAGATACAGGCTGCTCCAACCTGCTGTAAAATGCTTGATTTCAAGAGTGAGCGAAACTAATGAAAACATTGTTGGGGTAAAACCTAAAGGGAAAGACCTAGCACCAAATCCAATTTGCCATCTGATCTAACTTCTGGAGGCAGTCAAAATGATCCTTAGAATTCTTCCCTACCTTATTCCTGTGCTGAGATACAGGCTGCTCCAACCTGCTGTAAAATGCTTGATTTCGAGAGTGAGCGAAACTAATGAAAACATTGTTGGGGTAAAACCTAAAGGGAAAGACCTAGCACCAAATCCAATTTGCCATCTGATCTAACTTCTGGAGGCAGTCAAAATGATCCTTAGAATTCTTCCCTACCTTATTCCTGTGCTGAGATACAGGCTGCTCCAACCTGCTGTAAAATGCTTGATTTCGAGAGTGAGCGAAACTAATGAAAACATTGTTGGGGTAAAACCTAAAGGGAAAGACCTAGCACCAAATCCAATTTGCCATCTGATCTAACTTCTGGAGGCAGTCAAAATGAGTATTTGAATTCTTCCCTACCTTATTCCTGTGCTGAGATACAGGCTGCTCCAACCTGCTGTAAAATGCTTGATTTCGAGAGTGAGCGAAACTAATGAAAACATTGTTGGGGTAAAACCTAAAGGGAAAGACCTAGCACCAAATCCAATTTGCCATCTGATCTAACTTCTGGAGGCAGTCAAAATGATCCTTAGAATTCTTCCCTACCTTATTCCTGTGCTGAGATACAGGCTGCTCCAACCTGCTGTAAAATGCTTGATTTCGAGAGTGAGCGAAACTAATGAAAACATTGTTGGGGTAAAACCTAAAGGGAAAGACCTAGCACCAAATCCAATTTGCCATCTGATCTAACTTCTGGAGGCAGTCAAAATGATCCTTAGAATTCTTCCCTACCTTATTCCTGTGCTGAGATACAGGCTGCTCCAACCTGCTGTAGAATGCTTGATTTCGAGAGTGAGCGAAACTAATGAAAACATTGTTGGGGTAAAACCTAAAGGGAAAGACCTAGCACCAAATTCCATTGGCCATCTCATCTAACTTCTGGAGGCAGTCAAAATGATCCTTAGAATTCTTCCCTACCTTATTCCTGTGCTGAGATACAGGCTGCTCCAACATGCTGTAAAATGCTTGATTTCGAGAGTGAGCGAAACTAATGAAAACATTGTTGGGGTAAAACCTAAAGGGAGCACCAAATCCAATTTGCCATCTGATCTAACTTCTGGAGGCAGTCAAAATGATCCTTAGAATTCTTCCCTACCTTATTCCTGTGCTGAGATACAGGCTGCTCCAACCTGCTGTAAAATGCTTGATTTCGAGAGTGAGCGAAACTAATGAAAACATTGTTGGGGTAAAACCTAAAGGGAAAGACCTAGCACCAAATCCAATTTGCCATCTGATCTAACTTCTGGAGGCAGTCAAAATGATCCTTAGAATTCTTCCCTACCTTATTCCTGTGCTGAGATACAGGCTGCTCCAACCTGCTGTAAAATGCTTGATTTCGAGAGTGAGCGAAACTAATGAAAACATTGTTGGGGTAAAACCTAAAGGGAAAGACCTAGCACCAAATCCAATTTGCCATCTGATCTAACTTCTGGAGGCAGTCAAAATGATCCTTAGAATTCTTCCCTACCTTATTCCTGTGCTGAGATACAGGCTGCTCCAACCTGCTGTAAAATGCTTGATTTCGAGAGTGAGCGAAACTAATGAAAACATTGTTGGGGTAAAACCTAAAGGGAAAGACCTAGCACCAAATCCAATTGGCCATCTGATCTAACTTCTGGAGGCAGTCAAAATGAGTATTTGAATTCTTCCCTACCTTATTCCTGTGCTGAGATACAGGCTGCTCCAACCTGCTGTAAAATGCTTGATTTCGAGAGTGAGCGAAACTAATGAAAACATTGTTGGGGTAAAACCTAAAGGGAAAGACCTAGCACCAAATCCAATTTGCCATCTGATCTAACTTCTGGAGGCAGTCAAAATGATCCTTAGAATTCTTCCCTACCTTATTCCTGTGCTGAGATACAGGCTGCTCCAACCTGCTGTAAAATGCTTGATTTCGAGAGTGAGCGAAACTAATGAAAACATTGTTGGGGTAAAACCTAAAGGGAAAGACCTAGCACCAAATCCAATTTGCCATCTGATCTAACTTCTGGAGGCAGTCAAAATGAGTATTTGAATTCTTCCCTACCTTATTCCTGTGCTGAGATACAGGCTGCTCCAACCTGCTGTAAAATGCTTGATTTCGAGAGTGAGCGAAACTAATGAAAACATTGTTGGGGTAAAACCTAAAGGGAAAGACCTAGCACCAAATCCAATTTGCCATCTGATCTAACTTCTGGAGGCAGTCAAAATGATCCTTAGAATTCTTCCCTACCTTATTCCTGTGCTGAGATACAGGCTGCTCCAACCTGCTGTAAAATGCTTGATTTCGAGAGTGAGCGAAACTAATGAAAACATTGTTGGGGTAAAACCTAAAGGGAAAGACCTAGCACCAAATCCAATTTGCCATCTGATCTAACTTCTGGAGGCAGTCAAAATGATCCTTAGAATTCTTCCCTACCTTATTCCTGTGCTGAGATACAGGCTGCTCCAACCTGCTGTAAAATGCTTGATTTCGAGAGTGAGCGAAACTAATGAAAACATTGTTGGGGTAAAACCTAAAGGGAAAGACCTAGCACCAAATCCAATTTGCCATCTGATCTAACTTCTGGAGGCAGTCAAAATGATCCTTAGAATTCTTCCCTACCTTATTCCTGTGCTGAGATACAGGCTGCTCCAACCTGCTGTAAAATGCTTGATTTCGAGAGTGAGCGAAACTAATGAAAACATTGTTGGGGTAAAACCTAAAGGGAAAGACCTAGCACCAAATCCAATTTGCCATCTGATCTAACTTCTGGAGGCAGTCAAAATGATCCTTAGAATTCTTCCCTACCTTATTCCTGTGCTGAGATACAGGCTGCTCCAACCTGCTGTAAAATGCTTGATTTCGAGCGTGAGCGAAACTAATGAAAACATTGTTGGGGTAAAACCTAAAGGGAAAGACCTAGCACCAAATCCAATTTGCCATCTGATCTAACTTCTGGAGGCAGTCAAAATGATCCTTAGAATTCTTCCCTACCTTATTCCTGTGCTGAGATACAGGCTGCTCCAACCTGCTGTAAAATGCTTGATTTCGAGAGTGAGCGAAACTAATGAAAACATTGTTGGGGTAAAACCTAAAGGGAAAGACCTAGCACCAAATCCAATTTGCCATCTGATCTAACTTCTGGAGGCAGTCAAAATGAGTATTTGAATTCTTCCCTACCTTATTCCTGTGCTGAGATACAGGCTGCTCCAACCTGCTGTAAAATGCTTGATTTCGAGAGTGAGCGAAACTAATGAAAACATTGTTGGGGTAAAACCTAAAGGGAAAGACCTAGCACCAAATCCAATTTGCCATCTGATCTAACTTCTGGAGGCAGTCAAAATGATCCTTAGAATTCTTCCCTACCTTATTCCTGTGCTGAGATACAGGCTGCTCCAACCTGCTGTAAAATGCTTGATTTCGAGAGTGAGCGAAACTAATGAAAACATTGTTGGGGTAAAACCTAAAGGGAAAGACCTAGCACCAAATCCAATTTGCCATCTGATCTAACTTCTGGAGGCAGTCAAAATGATCCTTAGAATTCTTCCCTACCTTATTCCTGTGCTGAGATACAGGCTGCTCCAACCTGCTGTAAAATGCTTGATTTCGAGAGTGAGCGAAACTAATGAAAACATTGTTGGGGTAAAACCTAAAGGGAAAGACCTAGCACCAAATCCAATTTGCCATCTGATCTAACTTCTGGAGGCAGTCAAAATGAGTATTTGAATTCTTCCCTACCTTATTCCTGTGCTGAGATACAGGCTGCTCCAACCTGCTGTAAAATGCTTGATTTCGAGAGTGAGCGAAACTAATGAAAACATTGTTGGGGTAAAACCTAAAGGGAAAGACCTAGCACCAAATCCAATTTGCCATCTGATCTAACTTCTGGAGGCAGTCAAAATGATCCTTAGAATTCTTCCCTACCTTATTCCTGTGCTGAGATACAGGCTGCTCCAACCTGCTGTAAAATGCTTGATTTCGAGAGTGAGCGAAACTAATGAAAACATTGTTGGGGTAAAACCTAAAGGGAAAGACCTAGCACCAAATCCAATTTGCCATCTGATCTAACTTCTGGAGGCAGTCAAAATGATCCTTAGAATTCTTCCCTACCTTATTCCTGTGCTGAGATACAGGCTGCTCCAACCTGCTGTAAAATGCTTGATTTCGAGAGTGAGCGAAACTAATGAAAACATTGTTGGGGTAAAACCTAAAGGGAAAGACCTAGCACCAAATCCAATTTGCCATCTGATCTAACTTCTGGAGGCAGTCAAAATGATCCTTAGAATTCTTCCCTACCTTATTCCTGTGCTGAGATACAGGCTGCTCCAACCTGCTGTAAAATGCTTGATTTCGAGAGTGAGCGAAACTAATGAAAACATTGTTGGGGTAAAACCTAAAGGGAAAGACCTAGCACCAAATTCCATTGGCCATCTCATCTAACTTCTGGAGGCAGTCAAAATGATCCTTAGAATTCTTCCCTACCTTATTCCTGTGCTGAGATACAGGCTGCTCCAACATGCTGTAAAATGCTTGATTTCGAGAGTGAGCGAAACTAATGAAAACATTGTTGGGGTAAAACCTAAAGGGAGCACCAAATCCAATTTGCCATCTGATCTAACTTCTGGAGGCAGTCAAAATGATCCTTAGAATTCTTCCCTACCTTATTCCTGTGCTGAGATACAGGCTGCTCCAACCTGCTGTAAAATGCTTGATTTCGAGAGTGAGCGAAACTAATGAAAACATTGTTGGGGTAAAACCTAAAGGGAAAGACCTAGCACCAAATCCAATTTGCCATCTGATCTAACTTCTGGAGGCAGTCAAAATGATCCTTAGAATTCTTCCCTACCTTATTCCTGTGCTGAGATACAGGCTGCTCCAACCTGCTGTAAAATGCTTGATTTCGAGAGTGAGCGAAACTAATGAAAACATTGTTGGGGTAAAACCTAAAGGGAAAGACCTAGCACCAAATCCAATTTGCCATCTGATCTAACTTCTGGAGGCAGTCAAAATGATCCTTAGAATTCTTCCCTACCTTATTCCTGTGCTGAGATACAGGCTGCTCCAACCTGCTGTAAAATGCTTGATTTCGAGAGTGAGCGAAACTAATGAAAACATTGTTGGGGTAAAACCTAAAGGGAAAGACCTAGCACCAAATCCAATTTGCCATCTGATCTAACTTCTGGAGGCAGTCAAAATGAGTATTTGAATTCTTCCCTACCTTATTCCTGTGCTGAGATACAGGCTGCTCCAACCTGCTGTAAAATGCTTGATTTCGAGAGTGAGCGAAACTAATGAAAACATTGTTGGGGTAAAACCTAAAGGGAAAGACCTAGCACCAAATCCAATTTGCCATCTGATCTAACTTCTGGAGGCAGTCAAAATGATCCTTAGAATTCTTCCCTACCTTATTCCTGTGCTGAGATACAGGCTGCTCCAACCTGCTGTAAAATGCTTGATTTCGAGAGTGAGCGAAACTAATGAAAACATTGTTGGGGTAAAACCTAAAGGGAAAGACCTAGCACCAAATCCAATTTGCCATCTGATCTAACTTCTGGAGGCAGTCAAAATGATCCTTAGAATTCTTCCCTACCTTATTCCTGTGCTGAGATACAGGCTGCTCCAACCTGCTGTAAAATGCTTGATTTCGAGAGTGAGCGAAACTAATGAAAACATTGTTGGGGTAAAACCTAAAGGGAAAGACCTAGCACCAAATCCAATTTGCCATCTGATCTAACTTCTGGAGGCAGTCAAAATGAGTATTTGAATTCTTCCCTACCTTATTCCTGTGCTGAGATACAGGCTGCTCCAACCTGCTGTAAAATGCTTGATTTCGAGAGTGAGCGAAACTAATGAAAACATTGTTGGGGTAAAACCTAAAGGGAAAGACCTAGCACCAAATCCAATTTGCCATCTGATCTAACTTCTGGAGGCAGTCAAAATGATCCTTAGAATTCTTCCCTACCTTATTCCTGTGCTGAGATACAGGCTGCTCCAACCTGCTGTAAAATGCTTGATTTCGAGAGTGAGCGAAACTAATGAAAACATTGTTGGGGTAAAACCTAAAGGGAAAGACCTAGCACCAAATCCAATTTGCCATCTGATCTAACTTCTGGAGGCAGTCAAAATGATCCTTAGAATTCTTCCCTACCTTATTCCTGTGCTGAGATACAGGCTGCTCCAACCTGCTGTAAAATGCTTGATTTCGAGAGTGAGCGAAACTAATGAAAACATTGTTGGGGTAAAACCTAAAGGGAAAGACCTAGCACCAAATCCAATTTGCCATCTGATCTAACTTCTGGAGGCAGTCAAAATGATCCTTAGAATTCTTCCCTACCTTATTCCTGTGCTGAGATACAGGCTGCTCCAACCTGCTGTAAAATGCTTGATTTCGAGAGTGAGCGAAACTAATGAAAACATTGTTGGGGTAAAACCTAAAGGGAAAGACCTAGCACCAAATCCAATTTGCCATCTGATCTAACTTCTGGAGGCAGTCAAAATGATCCTTAGAATTCTTCCCTACCTTATTCCTGTGCTGAGATACAGGCTGCTCCAACCTGCTGTAAAATGCTTGATTTCGAGAGTGAGCGAAACTAATGAAAACATTGTTGGGGTAAAACCTAAAGGGAAAGACCTAGCACCAAATTCCATTGGCCATCTCATCTAACTTCTGGAGGCAGTCAAAATGATCCTTAGAATTCTTCCCTACCTTATTCCTGTGCTGAGATACAGGCTGCTCCAACATGCTGTAAAATGCTTGATTTCGAGAGTGAGCGAAACTAATGAAAACATTGTTGGGGTAAAACCTAAAGGGAGCACCAAATCCAATTTGCCATCTGATCTAACTTCTGGAGGCAGTCAAAATGATCCTTAGAATTCTTCCCTACCTTATTCCTGTGCTGAGATACAGGCTGCTCCAACCTGCTGTAAAATGCTTGATTTCGAGAGTGAGCGAAACTAATGAAAACATTGTTGGGGTAAAACCTAAAGGGAAAGACCTAGCACCAAATCCAATTTGCCATCTGATCTAACTTCTGGAGGCAGTCAAAATGATCCTTAGAATTCTTCCCTACCTTATTCCTGTGCTGAGATACAGGCTGCTCCAACCTGCTGTAAAATGCTTGATTTCGAGAGTGAGCGAAACTAATGAAAACATTGTTGGGGTAAAACCTAAAGGGAAAGACCTAGCACCAAATCCAATTTGCCATCTGATCTAACTTCTGGAGGCAGTCAAAATGATCCTTAGAATTCTTCCCTACCTTATTCCTGTGCTGAGATACAGGCTGCTCCAACCTGCTGTAAAATGCTTGATTTCGAGAGTGAGCGAAACTAATGAAAACATTGTTGGGGTAAAACCTAAAGGGAAAGACCTAGCACCAAATCCAATTGGCCATCTGATCTAACTTCTGGAGGCAGTCAAAATGAGTATTTGAATTCTTCCCTACCTTATTCCTGTGCTGAGATACAGGCTGCTCCAACCTGCTGTAAAATGCTTGATTTCGAGAGTGAGCGAAACTAATGAAAACATTGTTGGGGTAAAACCTAAAGGGAAAGACCTAGCATCAAATCCAATTTGCCATCTGATCTAACTTCTGGAGGCAGTCAAAATGATCCTTAGAATTCTTCCCTACCTTATTCCTGTGCTGAGATACAGGCTGCTCCAACCTGCTGCAAAATGCTTGATTTCAAGAGTGAGCGAAACTAATGAAAACATTGTTGGGGTAAAACCTAAAGGGAAAGACCTAGCACCAAATCCAATTTGCCATCTGATCTAACTTCTGGAGGCAGTCAAAATGATCCTTAGAATTCTTCCCTACCTTATTCCTGTGCTGAGATACAGGCTGCTCCAACCTGCTGTAAAATGCTTGATTTCGAGAGTGAGCGAAACTAATGAAAACATTGTTGGGGTAAAACCTAAAGGGAAAGACCTAGCACCAAATCCAATTTGCCATCTGATCTAACTTCTGGAGGCAGTCAAAATGATCCTTAGAATTCTTCCCTACCTTATTCCTGTGCTGAGATACAGGCTGCTCCAACCTGCTGTAAAATGCTTGATTTCGAGAGTGAGCGAAACTAATGAAAACATTGTTGGGGTAAAACCTAAAGGGAAAGACCTAGCACCAAATCCAATTTGCCATCTGATCTAACTTCTGGAGGCAGTCAAAATGAGTATTTGAATTCTTCCCTACCTTATTCCTGTGCTGAGATACAGGCTGCTCCAACCTGCTGTAAAATGCTTGATTTCGAGAGTGAGCGAAACTAATGAAAACATTGTTGGGGTAAAACCTAAAGGGAAAGACCTAGCACCAAATCCAATTTGCCATCTGATCTAACTTCTGGAGGCAGTCAAAATGATCCTTAGAATTCTTCCCTACCTTATTCCTGTGCTGAGATACAGGCTGCTCCAACCTGCTGTAAAATGCTTGATTTCGAGAGTGAGCGAAACTAATGAAAACATTGTTGGGGTAAAACCTAAAGGGAAAGACCTAGCACCAAATCCAATTTGCCATCTGATCTAACTTCTGGAGGCAGTCAAAATGATCCTTAGAATTCTTCCCTACCTTATTCCTGTGCTGAGATACAGGCTGCTCCAACCTGCTGTAAAATGCTTGATTTCGAGAGTGAGCGAAACTAATGAAAACATTGTTGGGGTAAAACCTAAAGGGAAAGACCTAGCACCAAATCCAATTGGCCATCTGATCTAACTTCTGGAGGCAGTCAAAATGATCCTTAGAATTCTTCCCTACCTTATTCCTGTGCTGAGATACAGGCTGCTCCAACCTGCTGTAAAATGCTTGATTTCGAGAGTGAGCGAAACTAATGAAAACATTGTTGGGGTAAAACCTAAAGGGAAAGACCTAGCACCAAATTCCATTGGCCATCTCATCTAACTTCTGGAGGCAGTCAAAATGATCCTTAGAATTCTTCCCTACCTTATTCCTGTGCTGAGATACAGGCTGCTCCAACATGCTGTAAAATGCTTGATTTCGAGAGTGAGCGAAACTAATGAAAACATTGTTGGGGTAAAACCTAAAGGGAGTACCAAATCCAATTTGCCATCTGATCTAACTTCTGGAGGCAGTCAAAATGATCCTTAGAATTCTTCCCTACCTTATTCCTGTGCTGAGATACAGGCTGCTCCAACCTGCTGTAAAATGCTTGATTTCGAGAGTGAGCGAAACTAATGAAAACATTGTTGGGGTAAAACCTAAAGGGAAAGACCTAGCACCAAATCCAATTTGCCATCTGATCTAACTTCTGGAGGCAGTCAAAATGATCCTTAGAATTCTTCCCTACCTTATTCCTGTGCTGAGATACAGGCTGCTCCAACCTGCTGTAAAATGCTTGATTTCGAGAGTGAGCGAAACTAATGAAAACATTGTTGGGGTAAAACCTAAAGGGAAAGACCTAGCACCAAATCCAATTTGCCATCTGATCTAACTTCTGGAGGCAGTCAAAATGATCCTTAGAATTCTTCCCTACCTTATTCCTGTGCTGAGATACAGGCTGCTCCAACCTGCTGTAAAATGCTTGATTTCGAGAGTGAGCGAAACTAATGAAAACATTGTTGGGGTAAAACCTAAAGGGAAAGACCTAGCACCAAATCCAATTGGCCATCTGATCTAACTTCTGGAGGCAGTCAAAATGAGTATTTGAATTCTTCCCTACCTTATTCCTGTGCTGAGATACAGGCTGCTCCAACCTGCTGTAAAATGCTTGATTTCGAGAGTGAGCGAAACTAATGAAAACATTGTTGGGGTAAAACCTAAAGGGAAAGACCTAGCACCAAATCCAATTTGCCATCTGATCTAACTTCTGGAGGCAGTCAAAATGATCCTTAGAATTCTTCCCTACCTTATTCCTGTGCTGAGATACAGGCTGCTCCAACCTGCTGCAAAATGCTTGATTTCAAGAGTGAGCGAAACTAATGAAAACATTGTTGGGGTAAAACCTAAAGGGAAAGACCTAGCACCAAATCCAATTTGCCATCTGATCTAACTTCTGGAGGCAGTCAAAATGATCCTTAGAATTCTTCCCTACCTTATTCCTGTGCTGAGATACAGGCTGCTCCAACCTGCTGTAAAATGCTTGATTTCGAGAGTGAGCGAAACTAATGAAAACATTGTTGGGGTAAAACCTAAAGGGAAAGACCTAGCACCAAATCCAATTTGCCATCTGATCTAACTTCTGGAGGCAGTCAAAATGATCCTTAGAATTCTTCCCTACCTTATTCCTGTGCTGAGATACAGGCTGCTCCAACCTGCTGTAAAATGCTTGATTTCGAGAGTGAGCGAAACTAATGAAAACATTGTTGGGGTAAAACCTAAAGGGAAAGACCTAGCACCAAATCCAATTTGCCATCTGATCTAACTTCTGGAGGCAGTCAAAATGAGTATTTGAATTCTTCCCTACCTTATTCCTGTGCTGAGATACAGGCTGCTCCAACCTGCTGTAAAATGCTTGATTTCGAGAGTGAGCGAAACTAATGAAAACATTGTTGGGGTAAAACCTAAAGGGAGCACCAAATCCAATTTGCCATCTGATCTAACTTCTGGAGGCAGTCAAAATGATCCTTAGAATTCTTCCCTACCTTATTCCTGTGCTGAGATACAGGCTGCTCCAACCTGCTGTAAAATGCTTGATTTCGAGAGTGAGCGAAACTAATGAAAACATTGTTGGGGTAAAACCTAAAGGGAAAGACCTAGCACCAAATCCAATTTGCCATCTGATCTAACTTCTGGAGGCAGTCAAAATGATCCTTAGAATTCTTCCCTACCTTATTCCTGTGCTGAGATACAGGCTGCTCCAACCTGCTGTAAAATGCTTGATTTCGAGAGTGAGCGAAACTAATGAAAACATTGTTGGGGTAAAACCTAAAGGGAAAGACCTAGCACCAAATCCAATTTGCCATCTGATCTAACTTCTGGAGGCAGTCAAAATGATCCTTAGAATTCTTCCCTACCTTATTCCTGTGCTGAGATACAGGCTGCTCCAACCTGCTGTAAAATGCTTGATTTCCAGAGTGAGCGAAACTAATGAAAACATTGTTGGGGTAAAACCTAAAGGGAAAGACATAGCACCAAATCCAATTTGCCATCTGATCTAACTTCTGGAGGCAGTCAAAATGATCCTTAGAATTCTTCCCTACCTTATTCCTGTGCTGAGATACAGGCTGCTCCAACCTGCTGTAAAATGCTTGATTTCGAGAGTGAGCGAAACTAATGAAAACATTGTTGGGGTAAAACCTAAAGGGAAAGACCTAGCACCAAATCCAATTTGCCATCTGATCTAACTTCTGGAGGCAGTCAAAATGATCCTTAGAATTCTTCCCTACCTTATTCCTGTGCTGAGATACAGGCTGCTCCAACCTGCTGTAAAATGCTTGATTTCGAGAGTGAGCGAAACTAATGAAAACATTGTTGGGGTAAAACCTAAAGGGAAAGACCTAGCACCAAATCCAATTTGCCATCTGATCTAACTTCTGGAGGCAGTCAAAATGATCCTTAGAATTCTTCCCTACCTTATTCCTGTGCTGAGATACAGGCTGCTCCAACCTGCTGTAAAATGCTTGATTTCGAGAGTGAGCGAAACTAATGAAAACATTGTTGGGGTAAAACCTAAAGGGAAAGACCTAGCACCAAATCCAATTTGCCATCTGATCTAACTTCTGGAGGCAGTCAAAATGATCCTTAGAATTCTTCCCTACCTTATTCCTGTGCTGAGATACAGGCTGCTCCAACCTGCTGTAAAATGCTTGATTTCGAGAGTGAGCGAAACTAATGAAAACATTGTTGGGGTAAAACCTAAAGGGAAAGACCTAGCACCAAATCCAATTTGCCATCTGATCTAACTTCTGGAGGCAGTCAAAATGATCCTTAGAATTCTTCCCTACCTTATTCCTGTGCTGAGATACAGGCTGCTCCAACCTGCTGTAAAATGCTTGATTTCGAGAGTGAGCGAAACTAATGAAAACATTGTTGGGGTAAAACCTAAAGGGAAAGACCTAGCACCAAATCCAATTTGCCATCTGATCTAACTTCTGGAGGCAGTCAAAATGATCCTTAGAATTCTTCCCTACCTTATTCCTGTGCTGAGATACAGGCTGCTCCAACCTGCTGTAAAATGCTTGATTTCGAGAGTGAGCGAAACTAATGAAAACATTGTTGGGGTAAAACCTAAAGGGAAAGACCTAGCACCAAATCCAATTTGCCATCTGATCTAACTTCTGGAGGCAGTCAAAATGAGTATTTGAATTCTTCCCTACCTTATTCCTGTGCTGAGATACAGGCTGCTCCAACCTGCTGTAAAATGCTTGATTTCGAGAGTGAGCGAAACTAATGAAAACATTGTTGGGGTAAAACCTAAAGGGAAAGACCTAGCACCAAATCCAATTTGCCATCTGATCTAACTTCTGGAGGCAGTCAAAATGATCCTTAGAATTCTTCCCTACCTTATTCCTGTGCTGAGATACAGGCTGCTCCAACCTGCTGTAAAATGCTTGATTTCGAGAGTGAGCGAAACTAATGAAAACATTGTTGGGGTAAAACCTAAAGGGAAAGACCTAGCACCAAATCCAATTTGCCATCTGATCTAACTTCTGGAGGCAGTCAAAATGATCCTTAGAATTCTTCCCTACCTTAT
This sequence comes from Melanerpes formicivorus, assembly GCF_026170545.1. Lineage (NCBI taxonomy): Eukaryota > Metazoa > Chordata > Aves > Piciformes > Picidae > Melanerpes > Melanerpes formicivorus. The sequence goes on along the minus strand of NW_027143008.1, from coordinate 21,101 downwards.
TCCTGTGCTGAGATACAGGCTGCTCCAACCTGCTGTAAAATGCTTGATTTCGAGAGTGAGCGAAACTAATGAAAACATTGTTGGGGTAAAACCTAAAGGGAAAGACCTAGCACCAAATCCAATTTGCCATCTGATCTAACTTCTGGAGGCAGTCAAAATGATCCTTAGAATTCTTCCCTACCTTATTCCTGTGCTGAGATACAGGCTGCTCCAACCTGCTGTAAAATGCTTGATTTCGAGAGTGAGCGAAACTAATGAAAACATTGTTGGGGTAAAACCTAAAGGGAAAGACCTAGCACCAAATCCAATTTGCCATCTGATCTAACTTCTGGAGGCAGTCAAAATGATCCTTAGAATTCTTCCCTACCTTATTCCTGTGCTGAGATACAGGCTGCTCCAACCTGCTGTAAAATGCTTGATTTCGAGAGTGAGCGAAACTAATGAAAACATTGTTGGGGTAAAACCTAAAGGGAAAGACCTAGCACCAAATCCAATTTGCCATCTGATCTAACTTCTGGAGGCAGTCAAAATGATCCTTAGAATTCTTCCCTACCTTATTCCTGTGCTGAGATACAGGCTGCTCCAACCTGCTGTAAAATGCTTGATTTCGAGAGTGAGCGAAACTAATGAAAACATTGTTGGGGTAAAACCTAAAGGGAAAGACCTAGCACCAAATCCAATTTGCCATCTGATCTAACTTCTGGAGGCAGTCAAAATGATCCTTAGAATTCTTCCCTACCTTATTCCTGTGCTGAGATACAGGCTGCTCCAACCTGCTGTAAAATGCTTGATTTCGAGAGTGAGCGAAACTAATGAAAACATTGTTGGGGTAAAACCTAAAGGGAAAGACCTAGCACCAAATCCAATTTGCCATCTGATCTAACTTCTGGAGGCAGTCAAAATGAGTATTTGAATTCTTCCCTACCTTATTCCTGTGCTGAGATACAGGCTGCTCCAACCTGCTGTAAAATGCTTGATTTCGAGAGTGAGCGAAACTAATGAAAACATTGTTGGGGTAAAACCTAAAGGGAAAGACCTAGCACCAAATCCAATTTGCCATCTGATCTAACTTCTGGAGGCAGTCAAAATGATCCTTAGAATTCTTCCCTACCTTATTCCTGTGCTGAGATACAGGCTGCTCCAACCTGCTGTAAAATGCTTGATTTCGAGAGTGAGCGAAACTAATGAAAACATTGTTGGGGTAAAACCTAAAGGGAAAGACCTAGCACCAAATCCAATTTGCCATCTGATCTAACTTCTGGAGGCAGTCAAAATGATCCTTAGAATTCTTCCCTACCTTATTCCTGTGCTGAGATACAGGCTGCTCCAACCTGCTGTAAAATGCTTGATTTCGAGAGTGAGCGAAACTAATGAAAACATTGTTGGGGTAAAACCTAAAGGGAAAGACCTAGCACCAAATCCAATTTGCCATCTGATCTAACTTCTGGAGGCAGTCAAAATGAGTATTTGAATTCTTCCCTACCTTGTTCCTGTGCTGAGATACAGGCTGCTCCAACCTGCTGTAAAATGCTTGATTTCGAGAGTGAGCGAAACTAATGAAAACATTGTTGGGGTAAAACCTAAAGGGAAAGACCTAGCACCAAATCCAATTTGCCATCTGATCTAACTTCTGGAGGCAGTCAAAATGATCCTTAGAATTCTTCCCTACCTTATTCCTGTGCTGAGATACAGGCTGCTCCAACCTGCTGTAAAATGCTTGATTTCGAGAGTGAGCGAAACTAATGAAAACATTGTTGGGGTAAAACCTAAAGGGAAAGACCTAGCACCAAATCCAATTTGCCATCTGATCTAACTTCTGGAGGCAGTCAAAATGATCCTTAGAATTCTTCCCTACCTTATTCCTGTGCTGAGATACAGGCTGCTCCAACCTGCTGTAAAATGCTTGATTTCGAGAGTGAGCGAAACTAATGAAAACATTGTTGGGGTAAAACCTAAAGGGAAAGACCTAGCACCAAATCCAATTTGCCATCTGATCTAACTTCTGGAGGCAGTCAAAATGATCCTTAGAATTCTTCCCTACCTTATTCCTGTGCTGAGATACAGGCTGCTCCAACCTGCTGTAAAATGCTTGATTTCGAGAGTGAGCGAAACTAATGAAAACATTGTTGGGGTAAAACCTAAAGGGAAAGACCTAGCACCAAATTCCATTGGCCATCTCATCTAACTTCTGGAGGCAGTCAAAATGATCCTTAGAATTCTTCCCTACCTTATTCCTGTGCTGAGATACAGGCTGCTCCAACATGCTGTAAAATGCTTGATTTCGAGAGTGAGCGAAACTAATGAAAACATTGTTGGGGTAAAACCTAAAGGGAGCACCAAATCCAATTTGCCATCTGATCTAACTTCTGGAGGCAGTCAAAATGATCCTTAGAATTCTTCCCTACCTTATTCCTGTGCTGAGATACAGGCTGCTCCAACCTGCTGTAAAATGCTTGATTTCGAGAGTGAGCGAAACTAATGAAAACATTGTTGGGGTAAAACCTAAAGGGAAAGACCTAGCACCAAATCCAATTTGCCATCTGATCTAACTTCTGGAGGCAGTCAAAATGATCCTTAGAATTCTTCCCTACCTTATTCCTGTGCTGAGATACAGGCTGCTCCAACCTGCTGTAAAATGCTTGATTTCGAGAGTGAGCGAAACTAATGAAAACATTGTTGGGGTAAAACCTAAAGGGAAAGACCTAGCACCAAATCCAATTTGCCATCTGATCTAACTTCTGGAGGCAGTCAAAATGATCCTTAGAATTCTTCCCTACCTTATTCCTGTGCTGAGATACAGGCTGCTCCAACCTGCTGTAAAATGCTTGATTTCGAGAGTGAGCGAAACTAATGAAAACATTGTTGGGGTAAAACCTAAAGGGAAAGACCTAGCACCAAATCCAATTGGCCATCTGATCTAACTTCTGGAGGCAGTCAAAATGAGTATTTGAATTCTTCCCTACCTTATTCCTGTGCTGAGATACAGGCTGCTCCAACCTGCTGTAAAATGCTTGATTTCGAGAGTGAGCGAAACTAATGAAAACATTGTTGGGGTAAAACCTAAAGGGAAAGACCTAGCACCAAATCCAATTTGCCATCTGATCTAACTTCTGGAGGCAGTCAAAATGATCCTTAGAATTCTTCCCTACCTTATTCCTGTGCTGAGATACAGGCTGCTCCAACCTGCTGCAAAATGCTTGATTTCAAGAGTGAGCGAAACTAATGAAAACATTGTTGGGGTAAAACCTAAAGGGAAAGACCTAGCACCAAATCCAATTTGCCATCTGATCTAACTTCTGGAGGCAGTCAAAATGATCCTTAGAATTCTTCCCTACCTTATTCCTGTGCTGAGATACAGGCTGCTCCAACCTGCTGTAAAATGCTTGATTTCGAGAGTGAGCGAAACTAATGAAAACATTGTTGGGGTAAAACCTAAAGGGAAAGACCTAGCACCAAATCCAATTGGCCATCTGATCTAACTTCTGGAGGCAGTCAAAATGATCCTTAGAATTCTTCCCTACCTTATTCCTGTGCTGAGATACAGGCTGCTCCAACCTGCTGTAAAATGCTTGATTTCGAGAGTGAGCGAAACTAATGAAAACATTGTTGGGGTAAAACCTAAAGGGAAAGACCTAGCACCAAATCCAATTTGCCATCTGATCTAACTTCTGGAGGCAGTCAAAATGATCCTTAGAATTCTTCCCTACCTTATTCCTGTGCTGAGATACAGGCTGCTCCAACCTGCTGTAAAATGCTTGATTTCGAGAGTGAGCGAAACTAATGAAAACATTGTTGGGGTAAAACCTAAAGGGAAAGACCTAGCACCAAATCCAATTGGCCATCTGATCTAACTTCTGGAGGCAGTCAAAATGATCCTTAGAATTCTTCCCTACCTTATTCCTGTGCTGAGATACAGGCTGCTCCAACCTGCTGTAAAATGCTTGATTTCGAGAGTGAGCGAAACTAATGAAAACATTGTTGGGGTAAAACCTAAAGGGAAAGACCTAGCACCAAATCCAATTTGCCATCTGATCTAACTTCTGGAGGCAGTCAAAATGATCCTTAGAATTCTTCCCTACCTTATTCCTGTGCTGAGATACAGGCTGCTCCAACCTGCTGTAAAATGCTTGATTTCGAGAGTGAGCGAAACTAATGAAAACATTGTTGGGGTAAAACCTAAAGGGAAAGACCTAGCACCAAATCCAATTTGCCATCTGATCTAACTTCTGGAGGCAGTCAAAATGAGCCTTAGAATTCTTCCCTACCTTATTCCTGTGCTGAGATACAGGCTGCTCCAACCTGCTGTAAAATGCTTGATTTCGAGAGTGAGCGAAACTAATGAAAACATTGTTGGGGTAAAACCTAAAGGGAAAGACCTAGCACCAAATCCAATTTGCCATCTGATCTAACTTCTGGAGGCAGTCAAAATGATCCTTAGAATTCTTCCCTACCTTATTCCTGTGCTGAGATACAGGCTGCTCCAACCTGCTGTAAAATGCTTGATTTCGAGAGTGAGCGAAACTAATGAAAACATTGTTGGGGTAAAACCTAAAGGGAAAGACCTAGCACCAAATCCAATTTGCCATCTGATCTAACTTCTGGAGGCAGTCAAAATGATCCTTAGAATTCTTCCCTACCTTATTCCTGTGCTGAGATACAGGCTGCTCCAACCTGCTGTAAAATGCTTGATTTCGAGAGTGAGCGAAACTAATGAAAACATTGTTGGGGTAAAACCTAAAGGGAAAGACCTAGCACCAAATCCAATTTGCCATCTGATCTAACTTCTGGAGGCAGTCAAAATGATCCTTAGAATTCTTCCCTACCTTATTCCTGTGCTGAGATACAGGCTGCTCCAACCTGCTGTAAAATGCTTGATTTCGAGAGTGAGCGAAACTAATGAAAACATTGTTGGGGTAAAACCTAAAGGGAAAGACCTAGCACCAAATCCAATTTGCCATCTGATCTAACTTCTGGAGGCAGTCAAAATGAGTATTTGAATTCTTCCCTACCTTATTCCTGTGCTGAGATACAGGCTGCTCCAACCTGCTGTAAAATGCTTGATTTCGAGAGTGAGCGAAACTAATGAAAACATTGTTGGGGTAAAACCTAAAGGGAAAGACCTAGCACCAAATCCAATTTGCCATCTGATCTAACTTCTGGAGGCAGTCAAAATGATCCTTAGAATTCTTCCCTACCTTATTCCTGTGCTGAGATACAGGCTGCTCCAACCTGCTGTAAAATGCTTGATTTCGAGAGTGAGCGAAACTAATGAAAACATTGTTGGGGTAAAACCTAAAGGGAAAGACCTAGCACCAAATCCAATTTGCCATCTGATCTAACTTCTGGAGGCAGTCAAAATGATCCTTAGAATTCTTCCCTACCTTATTCCTGTGCTGAGATACAGGCTGCTCCAACCTGCTGTAAAATGCTTGATTTCGAGAGTGAGCGAAACTAATGAAAACATTGTTGGGGTAAAACCTAAAGGGAAAGACCTAGCACCAAATCCAATTTGCCATCTGATCTAACTTCTGGAGGCAGTCAAAATGATCCTTAGAATTCTTCCCTACCTTATTCCTGTGCTGAGATACAGGCTGCTCCAACCTGCTGTAAAATGCTTGATTTCGAGAGTGAGCGAAACTAATGAAAACATTGTTGGGGTAAAACCTAAAGGGAAAGACCTAGCACCAAATTCCATTGGCCATCTGATCTAACTTCTGGAGGCAGTCAAAATGAGCCTTAGAATTCTTCCCTACCTTATTCCTGTGCTGAGATACAGGCTGCTCCAACCTGCTGTAAAATGCTTGATTTCGAGAGTGAGCGAAACTAATGAAAACATTGTTGGGGTAAAACCTAAAGGGAAAGACCTAGCACCAAATCCAATTTGCCATCTGATCTAACTTCTGGAGGCAGTCAAAATGATCCTTAGAATTCTTCCCTACCTTATTCCTGTGCTGAGATACAGGCTGCTCCAACCTGCTGTAAAATGCTTGATTTCGAGAGTGAGCGAAACTAATGAAAACATTGTTGGGGTAAAACCTAAAGGGAAAGACCTAGCACCAAATCCAATTTGCCATCTGATCTAACTTCTGGAGGCAGTCAAAATGATCCTTAGAATTCTTCCCTACCTTATTCCTGTGCTGAGATACAGGCTGCTCCAACCTGCTGTAAAATGCTTGATTTCGAGAGTGAGCGAAACTAATGAAAACATTGTTGGGGTAAAACCTAAAGGGAAAGACCTAGCACCAAATCCAATTTGCCATCTGATCTAACTTCTGGAGGCAGTCAAAATGATCCTTAGAATTCTTCCCTACCTTATTCCTGTGCTGAGATACAGGCTGCTCCAACCTGCTGTAAAATGCTTGATTTCGAGAGTGAGCGAAACTAATGAAAACATTGTTGGGGTAAAACCTAAAGGGAAAGACCTAGCACCAAATCCAATTTGCCATCTGATCTAACTTCTGGAGGCAGTCAAAATGATCCTTAGAATTCTTCCCTACCTTATTCCTGTGCTGAGATACAGGCTGCTCCAACCTGCTGTAAAATGCTTGATTTCGAGAGTGAGCGAAACTAATGAAAACATTGTTGGGGTAAAACCTAAAGGGAAAGACCTAGCACCAAATCCAATTTGCCATCTGATCTAACTTCTGGAGGCAGTCAAAATGAGTATTTGAATTCTTCCCTACCTTATTCCTGTGCTGAGATACAGGCTGCTCCAACCTGCTGTAAAATGCTTGATTTCGAGAGTGAGCGAAACTAATGAAAACATTGTTGGGGTAAAACCTAAAGGGAAAGACCTAGCACCAAATCCAATTTGCCATCTGATCTAACTTCTGGAGGCAGTCAAAATGATCCTTAGAATTCTTCCCTACCTTATTCCTGTGCTGAGATACAGGCTGCTCCAACCTGCTGTAAAATGCTTGATTTCGAGAGTGAGCGAAACTAATGAAAACATTGTTGGGGTAAAACCTAAAGGGAAAGACCTAGCACCAAATCCAATTTGCCATCTGATCTAACTTCTGGAGGCAGTCAAAATGAGTATTTGAATTCTTCCCTACCTTATTCCTGTGCTGAGATACAGGCTGCTCCAACCTGCTGTAAAATGCTTGATTTCGAGAGTGAGCGAAACTAATGAAAACATTGTTGGGGTAAAACCTAAAGGGAAAGACCTAGCACCAAATCCAATTTGCCATCTGATCTAACTTCTGGAGGCAGTCAAAATGATCCTTAGAATTCTTCCCTACCTTATTCCTGTGCTGAGATACAGGCTGCTCCAACCTGCTGTAAAATGCTTGATTTCGAGAGTGAGCGAAACTAATGAAAACATTGTTGGGGTAAAACCTAAAGGGAAAGACCTAGCACCAAATCCAATTTGCCATCTGATCTAACTTCTGGAGGCAGTCAAAATGATCCTTAGAATTCTTCCCTACCTTATTCCTGTGCTGAGATACAGGCTGCTCCAACCTGCTGTAAAATGCTTGATTTCGAGAGTGAGCGAAACTAATGAAAACATTGTTGGGGTAAAACCTAAAGGGAAAGACCTAGCACCAAATCCAATTGGCCATCTGATCTAACTTCTGGAGGCAGTCAAAATGATCCTTAGAATTCTTCCCTACCTTATTCCTGTGCTGAGATACAGGCTGCTCCAACCTGCTGTAAAATGCTTGATTTCGAGAGTGAGCGAAACTAATGAAAACATTGTTGGGGTAAAACCTAAAGGGAAAGACCTAGCACCAAATCCAATTTGCCATCTGATCTAACTTCTGGAGGCAGTCAAAATGATCCTTAGAATTCTTCCCTACCTTATTCCTGTGCTGAGATACAGGCTGCTCCAACCTGCTGTAAAATGCTTGATTTCGAGAGTGAGCGAAACTAATGAAAACATTGTTGGGGTAAAACCTAAAGGGAAAGACCTAGCACCAAATTCCATTGGCCATCTGATCTAACTTCTGGAGGCAGTCAAAATGATCCTTAGAATTCTTCCCTACCTTATTCCTGTGCTGAGATACAGGCTGCTCCAACCTGCTGTAAAATGCTTGATTTCGAGAGTGAGCGAAACTAATGAAAACATTGTTGGGGTAAAACCTAAAGGGAAAGACCTAGCACCAAATCCAATTTGCCATCTGATCTAACTTCTGGAGGCAGTCAAAATGATCCTTAGAATTCTTCCCTACCTTATTCCTGTGCTGAGATACAGGCTGCTCCAACCTGCTGTAAAATGCTTGATTTCGAGAGTGAGCGAAACTAATGAAAACATTGTTGGGGTAAAACCTAAAGGGAAAGACCTAGCACCAAATCCAATTTGCCATCTGATCTAACTTCTGGAGGCAGTCAAAATGATCCTTAGAATTCTTCCCTACCTTATTCCTGTGCTGAGATACAGGCTGCTCCAACCTGCTGTAAAATGCTTGATTTCGAGAGTGAGCGAAACTAATGAAAACATTGTTGGGGTAAAACCTAAAGGGAAAGACCTAGCACCAAATCCAATTTGCCATCTGATCTAACTTCTGGAGGCAGTCAAAATGATCCTTAGAATTCTTCCCTACCTTATTCCTGTGCTGAGATACAGGCTGCTCCAACCTGCTGTAAAATGCTTGATTTCGAGAGTGAGCGAAACTAATGAAAACATTGTTGGGGTAAAACCTAAAGGGAAAGACCTAGCACCAAATCCAATTTGCCATCTGATCTAACTTCTGGAGGCAGTCAAAATGAGTATTTGAATTCTTCCCTACCTTATTCCTGTGCTGAGATACAGGCTGCTCCAACCTGCTGTAAAATGCTTGATTTCGAGAGTGAGCGAAACTAATGAAAACATTGTTGGGGTAAAACCTAAAGGGAAAGACCTAGCACCAAATCCAATTTGCCATCTGATCTAACTTCTGGAGGCAGTCAAAATGATCCTTAGAATTCTTCCCTACCTTATTCCTGTGCTGAGATACAGGCTGCTCCAACCTGCTGTAAAATGCTTGATTTCGAGAGTGAGCGAAACTAATGAAAACATTGTTGGGGTAAAACCTAAAGGGAAAGACCTAGCACCAAATCCAATTTGCCATCTGATCTAACTTCTGGAGGCAGTCAAAATGATCCTTAGAATTCTTCCCTACCTTATTCCTGTGCTGAGATACAGGCTGCTCCAACCTGCTGTAAAATGCTTGATTTCGAGAGTGAGCGAAACTAATGAAAACATTGTTGGGGTAAAACCTAAAGGGAAAGACCTAGCACCAAATTCCATTGGCCATCTGATCTAACTTCTGGAGGCAGTCAAAATGATCCTTAGAATTCTTCCCTACCTTATTCCTGTGCTGAGATACAGGCTGCTCCAACCTGCTGTAAAATGCTTGATTTCGAGAGTGAGCGAAACTAATGAAAACATTGTTGGGGTAAAACCTAAAGGGAAAGACCTAGCACCAAATCCAATTTGCCATCTGATCTAACTTCTGGAGGCAGTCAAAATGATCCTTAGAATTCTTCCCTACCTTATTCCTGTGCTGAGATACAGGCTGCTCCAACCTGCTGTAAAATGCTTGATTTCGAGAGTGAGCGAAACTAATGAAAACATTGTTGGGGTAAAACCTAAAGGGAAAGACCTAGCACCAAATCCAATTTGCCATCTGATCTAACTTCTGGAGGCAGTCAAAATGATCCTTAGAATTCTTCCCTACCTTATTCCTGTGCTGAGATACAGGCTGCTCCAACCTGCCGTAAAATGCTTGATTTCGAGAGTGAGCGAAACTAATGAAAACATTGTTGGGGTAAAACCTAAAGGGAAAGACCTAGCACCAAATCCAATTTGCCATCTGATCTAACTTCTGGAGGCAGTCAAAATGATCCTTAGAAGTCTTCCCTACCTTATTCCTGTGCTGAGATACAGGCTGCCTCCAACCTGCTGTAAAATGCTTGATTTCGAGAGTGAGCGAAACTAATGAAAACATTGTTGGGGTAAAACCTAAAGGGAAAGACCTAGCACCAAATCCAATTTGCCATCTGATCTAACTTCTGGAGGCAGTCAAAATGATCCTTAGAATTCTTCCCTACCTTATTCCTGTGCTGAGATACAGGCTGCTCCAACCTGCTGTAAAATGCTTGATTTCGAGAGTGAGCGAAACTAATGAAAACATTTTTGGGGTAAAACCTAAAGGGAAAGACCTAGCACCAAATCCAATTGGCCATCTGATCTAACTTCTGGAGGCAGTCAAAATGATCCTTAGAATTCTTCCCTACCTTATTCCTGTGCTGAGATACAGGCTGCTCCAACCTGCTGTAAAATGCTTGATTTCGAGAGTGAGCGAAACTAATGAAAACATTGTTGGGGTAAAACCTAAAGGGAAAGACCTAGCACCAAATCCAATTTGCCATCTGATCTAACTTCTGGAGGCAGTCAAAATGATCCTTAGAATTCTTCCCCTACCTTATTCCTGTGCTGAGATACAGGCTGCTCCAACCTGCTGTAAAATGCTTGATTTCGAGAGTGAGCGAAACTAATGAAAACATTGTTGGGGTAAAACCTAAAGGGAAAGACCTAGCACCAAATTCCATTGGCCATCTGATCTAACTTCTGGAGGCAGTCAAAATGATCCTTAGAATTCTTCCCTACCTTATTCCTGTGCTGAGATACAGGCTGCTCCAACCTGCTGTAAAATGCTTGATTTCGAGAGTGAGCGAAACTAATGAAAACATTGTTGGGGTAAAACCTAAAGGGAAAGACCTAGCACCAAATCCAATTTGCCATCTGATCTAACTTCTGGAGGCAGTCAAAATGATCCTTAGAATTCTTCCCTACCTTATTCCTGTGCTGAGATACAGGCTGCTCCAACCTGCTGTAAAATGCTTGATTTCGAGAGTGAGCGAAACTAATGAAAACATTGTTGGGGTAAAACCTAAAGGGAAAGACCTAGCACCAAATCCAATTTGCCATCTGATCTAACTTCTGGAGGCAGTCAAAATGATCCTTAGAATTCTTCCCTACCTTATTCCTGTGCTGAGATACAGGCTGCTCCAACCTGCCGTAAAATGCTTGATTTCGAGAGTGAGCGAAACTAATGAAAACATTGTTGGGGTAAAACCTAAAGGGAAAGACCTAGCACCAAATCCAATTTGCCATCTGATCTAACTTCTGGAGGCAGTCAAAATGATCCTTAGAAGTCTTCCCTACCTTATTCCTGTGCTGAGATACAGGCTGCTCCAACCTGCTGTAAAATGCTTGATTTCGAGAGTGAGCGAAACTAATGAAAACATTGTTGGGGTAAAACCTAAAGGGAAAGACCTAGCACCAAATCCAATTTGCCATCTGATCTAACTTCTGGAGGCAGTCAAAATGATCCTTAGAATTCTTCCCTACCTTATTCCTGTGCTGAGATACAGGCTGCTCCAACCTGCTGTAAAATGCTTGATTTCGAGAGTGAGCGAAACTAATGAAAACATTTTTGGGGTAAAACCTAAAGGGAAAGACCTAGCACCAAATCCAATTGGCCATCTGATCTAACTTCTGGAGGCAGTCAAAATGATCCTTAGAATTCTTCCCTACCTTATTCCTGTGCTGAGATACAGGCTGCTCCAACCTGCTGTAAAATGCTTGATTTCGAGAGTGAGCGAAACTAATGAAAACATTGTTGGGGTAAAACCTAAAGGGAAAGACCTAGCACCAAATCCAATTTGCCATCTGATCTAACTTCTGGAGGCAGTCAAAATGATCCTTAGAATTCTTCCCTACCTTATTCCTGTGCTGAGATACAGGCTGCTCCAACCTGCTGTAAAATGCTTGATTTCGAGAGTGAGCGAAACTAATGAAAACATTGTTGGAGTAAAACCTAAAGGGAAAGACCTAGCACCAAATCCAATTGGCCATCTGATCTAACTTCTGGAGGCAGTCAAAATGATCCTTAGAATTCTTCCCTACCTTATTCCTGTGCTGAGATACAGGCTGCTCCAACCTGCTGTAAAATGCTTGATTTCGAGAGTGAGCGAAACTAATGAAAACATTGTTGGGGTAAAACCTAAAGGGAAAGACCTAGCACCAAATCCAATTTGCCATCTGATCTAACTTCTGGAGGCAGTCAAAATGATCCTTAGAATTCTTCCCTACCTTATTCCTGTGCTGAGATACAGGCTGCTCCAACCTGCTGTAAAATGCTTGATTTCGAGAGTGAGCGAAACTAATGAAAACATTGTTGGGGTAAAACCTAAAGGGAAAGACCGAGCACCAAATCCAATTTGCCATCTGATCTAACTTCTGGAGGCAGTCAAAATGATCCTTAGAATTCTTCCCTACCTTATTCCTGTGCTGAGATACAGGCTGCTCCAACCTGCTGTAAAATGCTTGATTTCGAGAGTGAGCGAAACTAATGAAAACATTGTTGGGGTAAAACCTAAAGGGAAAGACCTAGCACCAAATCCAATTGGCCATCTGATCTAACTTCTGGAGGCAGTCAAAATGATCCTTAGAATTCTTCCCTACCTTATTCCTGTGCTGAGATACAGGCTGCTCCAACCTGCTGTAAAATGCTTGATTTCGAGAGTGAGCGAAACTAATGAAAACATTGTTGGGGTAAAACCTAAAGGGAAAGACCTAGCACCAAATCCAATTGGCCATCTGATCTAACTTCTGGAGGCAGTCAAAATGATCCTTAGAATTCTTCCCTACCTTATTCCTGTGCTGAGATACAGGCTGCTCCAACCTGCTGTAAAATGCTTGATTTCGAGAGTGAGCGAAACTAATGAAAACATTGTTGGGGTAAAACCTAAAGGGAAAGACCTAGCACCAAATCCAATTGGCCATCTGATCTAACTTCTGGAGGCAGTCAAAATGATCCTTAGAATTCTTCCCTACCTTATTCCTGTGCTGAGATACAGGCTGCTCCAACCTGCTGTAAAATGCTTGATTTCGAGAGTGAGCGAAACTAATGAAAACATTGTTGGGGTAAAACCTAAAGGGAAAGACCTCGCACCAAATTCCATTGGCCATCTGATCTAACTTCTGGAGGCAGTCAAAATGAGTATTTGAATTCTTCCCTACCTTATTCCTGTGCTGAGATACAGGCTGCTCCAACCTGCTGTAAAATGCTTGATTTCGAGAGTGAGCAAAACTAATGAAAACATTGTTGGGGTAAAACCTAAAGGGAAAGACCTAGCACCAAATCCAATTTGCCATCTGATCTAACTTCTGGAGGCAGTCAAAATGATCCTTAGAATTCTTCCCTACCTTATTCCTGTGCTGAGATACAGGCTGCTCCAACCTGCTGTAAAATGCTTGATTTCGAGAGTGAGCGAAACTAATGAAAACATTGTTGGGGTAAAACCTAAAGGGAAAGACCTAGCACCAAATCCAATTGGCCATCTGATCTAACTTCTGGAGGCAGTCAAAATGATCCTTAGAATTCTTCCCTACCTTATTCCTGTGCTGAGATACAGGCTGCTCCAACCTGCTGTAAAATGCTTGATTTCGAGAGTGAGCGAAACTAATGAAAACATTGTTGGGGTAAAACCTAAAGGGAAAGACCTAGCACCAAATCCAATTTGCCATCTGATCTAACTTCTGGAGGCAGTCAAAATGAGTATTTGAATTCTTCCCTACCTTATTCCTGTGCTGAGATACAGGCTGCTCCAACCTGCTGTAAAATGCTTGATTTCGAGAGTGAGCGAAACTAATGAAAACATTGTTGGGGTAAAACCTAAAGGGAAAGACCTAGCACCAAATCCAATTTGCCATCTGATCTAACTTCTGGAGGCAGTCAAAATGATCCTTAGAATTCTTCCCTACCTTATTCCTGTGCTGAGATACAGGCTGCTCCAACCTGCTGTAAAATGCTTGATTTCGAGAGTGAGCGAAACTAATGAAAACATTGTTGGGGTAAAACCTAAAGGGAAAGACCTAGCACCAAATCCAATTTGCCATCTGATCTAACTTCTGGAGGCAGTCAAAATGATCCTTAGAATTCTTCCCTACCTTATTCCTGTGCTGAGATACAGGCTGCTCCAACCTGCTGTAAAATGCTTGATTTCGAGAGTGAGCGAAACTAATGAAAACATTGTTGGGGTAAAACCTAAAGGGAAAGACCTAGCACCAAATCCAATTTGCCATCTGATCTAACTTCTGGAGGCAGTCAAAATGATCCTTAGAATTCTTCCCTTCCTTATTCCTGTGCTGATATACAGGCTGCTCCATCCTGCTGTAAAATGCTTGATTTCGAGAGTGAGCGAAACTAATGAAAACATTGTTGGGGTAAAACCTAAAGGGAAAGACCTAGCACCAAATCCAATTTGCCATCTGATCTAACTTCTGGAGGCAGTCAAAATGATCCTTAGAATTCTTCCCTACCTTATTCCTGTGCTGAGATACAGGCTGCTCCAACCTGCTGTAAAATGCTTGATTTCGAGAGTGAGCGAAACTAATGAAAACATTGTTGGGGTAAAACCTAAAGGGAAAGACCTAGCACCAAATTCCATTGGCCATCTGATCTAACTTCTGGAGGCAGTCAAAATGATCCTTAGAATTCTTCCCTACCTTATTCCTGTGCTGAGATACAGGCTGCTCCAACCTGCTGTAAAATGCTTGATTTCGAGAGTGAGCAAAACTAATGAAAACATTGTTGGGGTAAAACCTAAAGGGAAAGACCTAGCACCAAATCCAATTTGCCATCTGATCTAACTTCTGGAGGCAGTCAAAATGATCCTTAGAATTCTTCCCTACCTTATTCCTGTGCTGAGATACAGGCTGCTCCAACCTGCTGTAAAATGCTTGATTTCGAGAGTGAAGCGAAACTAATGAAAACATTGTTGGGGTAAAACCTAAAGGGAAAGACCTAGCACCAAATCCAATTTGCCATCTGATCTAACTTCTGGAGGCAGTCAAAATGATCCTTAGAATTCTTCCCTACCTTATTCCTGTGCTGAGATACAGGCTGCTCCAACCTGCTGTAAAATGCTTGATTTCGAGAGTGAGCGAAACTAATGAAAACATTGTTGGGGTAAAACCTAAAGGGAAAGACCTAACACCAAATCCAATTTGCCATCTGATCTAACTTCTGGAGGCAGTCAAAATGATCCTTAGAATTCTTCCCTACCTTATTCCTGTGCTGAGATACAGGCTGCTCCAACCTGCTGTAAAATGCTTGATTTCGAGAGTGAGCGAAACTAATGAAAACATTGTTGGGGTAAAACCTAAAGGGAAAGACCTAGCACCAAATCCAATTGGCCATCTGATCTAACTTCTGGAGGCAGTCAAAATGATCCTTAGAATTCTTCCCTACCTTATTCCTGTGCTGAGATACAGGCTGCTCCAACCTGCTGTAAAATGCTTGATTTCGAGAGTGAGCGAAACTAATGAAAACATTGTTGGGGTAAAACCTAAAGGGAAAGACCTAGCACCAAATCCAATTTGCCATCTGATCTAACTTCTGGAGGCAGTCAAAAATGATCCTTAGAATTCTTCCCTACCTTATTCCTGTGCTGAGATACAGGCTGCTCCAACCTGCTGTAAAATGCTTGATTTCGAGAGTGAGCGAAAACTAATGAAAACATTGTTGGGGTAAAACCTAAAGGGAAAGACCTCGCACCAAATTCCATTGGCCATCTGATCTAACTTCTGGAGGCAGTCAAAATGAGTATTTGAATTCTTCCCTACCTTATTCCTGTGCTGAGATACAGGCTGCTCCAACCTGCTGTAAAATGCTTGATTTCGAGAGTGAGCGAAACTAATGAAAACATTGTTGGGGTAAAACCTAAAGGGAAAGACCTAGCACCAAATCCATTGGCCATCTGATCTAACTTCTGGAGGCAGTCAAAATGATCCTTAGAATTCTTCCCTACCTTATTCCTGTGCTGAGATACAGGCTGCTCCATCCTGCTGTAAAATGCTTGATTTCGAGAGTGAGCGAAACTAATGAAAACATTGTTGGGGTAAAACCTAAAGGGAAAGACCTAGCACCAAATCCAATTTGCCATCTGATCTAACTTCTGGAGGCAGTCAAAATGATCCTTAGAATTCTTCCCTTCCTTATTCCTATGCTGAGATACAGGCTGCTCCAACCTGCTGTAAAATGCTTGATTTCGAGAGTGAGCGAAACTAATGAAAACATTGTTGGGGTAAAACCTAAAGGGAAAGACCTAGCACCAAATTCCATTGGCCATCTGATCTAACTTCTGGAGGCAGTCAAAATGATCCTTAGAATTCTTCCCTACCTTATTCCTGTGCTGAGATACAGGCTGCTCCAACCTGCTGTAAAATGCTTGATTTCGAGAGTGAGCAAAACTAATGAAAACATTGTTGGGGTAAAACCTAAAGGGAAAGACCTAGCACCAAATCCCAATTTGCCATCTGATCTAACTTCTGGAGGCAGTCAAAATGATCCTTAGAATTCTTCCCTACCTTATTCCTGTGCTGAGATACAGGCTGCTCCAACCTGCTGTAAAATGCTTGATTTCGAGAGTGAGCGAAACTAATGAAAACATTGTTGGGGTAAAACCTAAAGGGAAAGACCCTAGCACCAAATCCAATTTGCCATCTGATCTAACTTCTGGAGGCAGTCAAAATGATCCTTAGAATTCTTCCCTACCTTATTCCTGTGCTGAGATACAGGCTGCTCCAACCTGCTGTAAAAATGCTTGATTTCGAGAGTGAGCGAAACTAATGAAAACATTGTTGGGGTAAAACCTAAAGGGAAAGACCTAGCACCAAATCCAATTTGCCATCTGATCTAACTTCTGGAGGCAGTCAAAATGATCCTTAGAATTCTTCCCTACCTTATTCCTATGCTGAGATACAGGCTGCTCCAACCTGCTGTAAAATGCTTGATTTCGAGAGTGAGCGAAACTAATGAAAACATTGTTGGGGTAAAACCTAAAGGGAAAGACCTAGCACCAAATCCAATTTGCCATCTGATCTAACTTCTGGAGGCAGTCAAAATGATCCTTAGAATTCTTCCCTACCTTATTCCTGTGCTGAGATACAGGCTGCTCCAACCTGCTGTAAAATGCTTGATTTCGAGAGTGAGCGAAACTAATGAAAAACATTGTTGGGGTAAAACCTAAAGGGAAAGACCTAGCACCAAATCCAATTGGCCATCTGATCTAACTTCTGGAGGCAGTCAAAATGATCCTTAGAATTCTTCCCTACCTTATTCCTGTGCTGAGATACAGGCTGCTCCAACCTGCTGTAAAATGCTTGATTTCGAGAGTGAGCGAAACTAATGAAAACATTGTTGGGGTAAAACCTAAAGGAAAGACCTAGCACCAAATCCAATTTGCCATCTGATCTAACTTCTGGAGGCAGTCAAAATGATCCTTAGAATTCTTCCCTACCTTATTCCTGTGCTGAGATACAGGCTGCTCCAACCTGCTGTAAAATGCTTGATTTCGAGAGTGAGCGAAACTAATGAAAACATTGTTGGGGTAAAACCTAAAGGGAAAGACCTCGCACCAAATTCCATTGGCCATCTGATCTAACTTCTGGAGGCAGTCAAAATGAGTATTTGAATTCTTCCCTACCTTATTCCTGTGCTGAGATACAGGCTGCTCCAACCTGCTGTAAAATGCTTGATTTCGAGAGTGAGCGAAACTAATGAAAACATTGTTGGGGTAAAACCTAAAGGGAAAGACCTAGCACCAAATCCAATTTGCCATCTGATCTAACTTCTGGAGGCAGTCAAAATGATCCTTAGAATTCTTCCCTACCTTATTCCTGTGCTGAGATACAGGCTGCTCCAACCTGCTGTAAAATGCTTGATTTTGAGAGTGAGCGAAACTAATGAAAACATTGTTGGGGTAAAACCTAAAGGGAAAGACCTAGCACCAAATCCAATTTGCCATCTGATCTAACTTCTGGAGGCAGTCAAAATGATCCTTAGAATTCTTCCCTACCTTATTCCTGTGCTGAGATACAGGCTGCTCCAACCTGCTGTAAAATGCTTGATTTCGAGAGTGAGCCGAAACTAATGAAAACATTGTTGGGGTAAAACCTAAAGGGAAAGACCTAGCACCAAATCCAATTTGCCATCTGATCTAACTTCTGGAGGCAGTCAAAATGATCCTTAGAATTCTTCCCTACCTTATTCCTGTGCTGAGATACAGGCTGCTCCATCCTGCTGTAAAATGCTTGATTTCGAGAGTGAGCGAAACTAATGAAAACATTGTTGGGGTAAAACCTAAAGGGAAAGACCTAGCACCAAATCCAATTTGCCATCTGATCTAACTTCTGGAGGCAGTCAAAATGATCCTTAGAATTCTTCCCTACCTTATTCCTGTGCTGAGATACAGGCTGCTCCAACCTGCTGTAAAATGCTTGATTTCGAGAGTGAGCGAAACTAATGAAAACATTGTTGGGGTAAAACCTAAAGGGAAAGACCTAGCACCAAATTCCATTGGCCATCTGATCTAACTTCTGGAGGCAGTCAAAATGATCCTTAGAATTCTTCCCTACCTTATTCCTGTGCTGAGATACAGGCTGCTCCAACCTGCTGTAAAATGCTTGATTTCGAGAGTGAGCAAAACTAATGAAAACATTGTTGGGGTAAAACCTAAAGGAAAGACCTAGCACCAAATCCAATTTGCCATCTGATCTAACTTCTGGAGGCAGTCAAAATGATCCTTAGAATTCTTCCCTACCTTATTCCTGTGCTGAGATACAGGCTGCTCCAACCTGCTGTAAAATGCTTGATTTCGAGAGTGAGCGAAACTAATGAAAACATTGTTGGGGTAAAACCTAAAGGGGAAAGACCCTAGCACCAAATCCAATTTGCCATCTGATCTAACTTCTGGAGGCAGTCAAAATGATCCTTAGAATTCTTCCCTACCTTATTCCTGTGCTGAGATACAGGCTGCTCCAACCCTGCTGTAAAATGCTTGATTTCGAGAGTGAGCGAAACTAATGAAAACATTGTTGGGGTAAAACCTAAAGGGAAAGACCTAGCACCAAATCCAATTGGCCATCTGATCTAACTTCTGGAGGCAGTCAAAATGATCCTTAGAATTCTTCCCTACCTTATTCCTGTGCTGAGATACAGGCTGCTCCAACCTGCTGTAAAATGCTTGATTTCGAGAGTGAGCGAAACTAATGAAAACATTGTTGGGGTAAAACCTAAAGGGAAAGACCTAGCACCAAATTCCATTGGCCATCTGATCTAACTTCTGGAGGCAGTCAAAATGATCCTTAGAATTCTTCCCTACCTTATTCCTGTGCTGAGATACAGGCTGCTCCAACCTGCTGTAAAATGCTTGATTTCGAGAGTGAGCAAAACTAATGAAAACATTGTTGGGGTAAAACCTAAAGGGAAAGACCTAGCACCAAATCCAATTTGCCATCTGATCTAACTTCTGGAGGCAGTCAAAATGATCCTTAGAATTCTTCCCTACCTTATTCCTGTGCTGAGATACAGGCTGCTCCAACCTGCTGTAAAATGCTTGATTTCGAGAGTGAGCGAAACTAATGAAAACATTGTTGGGGTAAAACCTAAAGGGAAAGACCTAGCACCAAATCCAATTTGCCATCTGATCTAACTTCTGGAGGCAGTCAAAATGATCCTTAGAATTCTTCCCTACCTTATTCCTGTGCTGAGATACAGGCTGCTCCAACCTGCTGTAAAATGCTTGATTTCGAGAGTGAGCGAAACTAATGAAAACATTGTTGGGGTAAAACCTAAAGGGAAAGACCTAGCATCAAATCCAATTTGCCATCTGATCTAACTTCTGGAGGCAGTCAAAATGATCCTTAGAATTCTTCCCTACCTTATTCCTGTGCTGAGATACAGGCTGCTCCAACCTGCTGTAAAATGCTTGATTTCGAGAGTGAGCGAAACTAATGAAAACATTGTTGGGGTAAAACCTAAAGGGAAAGACCTAGCACCAAATCCAATTTGCCATCTGATCTAACTTCTGGAGGCAGTCAAAATGATCCTTAGAATTCTTCCCTACCTTATTCCTGTGCTGAGATACAGGCTGCTCCAACCTGCTGTAAAATGCTTGATTTCGAGAGTGAGCGAAACTAATGAAAACATTGTTGGGGTAAAACCTAAAGGGAAAGACCCTAGCACCAAATCCAATTTGCCATCTGATCTAACTTCTGGAGGCAGTCAAAATGATCCTTAGAATTCTTCCCTACCTTATTCCTGTGCTGAGATACAGGCTGCTCCAACCTGCTGTAAAATGCTTGATTTCGAGAGTGAGCGAAACTAATGAAAACATTGTTGGGGTAAAACCTAAAGGGAAAGACCTAGCACCAAATCCATTGGCCATCTGATCTAACTTCTGGAGGCAGTCAAAATGAGTATTTGAATTCTTCCCTACCTTATTCCTGTGCTGAGATACAGGCTGCTCCAACCTGCTGTAAAATGCTTGATTTCGAGAGTGAGCGAAACTAATGAAAACATTGTTGGGGTAAAACCTAAAGGGAAAGACCTAGCACCAAATCCAATTTGCCATCTGATCTAACTTCTGGAGGCAGTCAAAATGATCCTTAGAATTCTTCCCTACCTTATTCCTGTGCTGAGATACAGGCTGCTCCAACCTGCTGTAAAATGCTTGATTTCGAGAGTGAGCGAAACTAATGAAAACATTGTTGGGGTAAAACCTAAAGGGAAAGACCTAGCACCAAATCCAATTTGCCA
The DNA here is from genome assembly GCF_026170545.1 of Melanerpes formicivorus. Taxonomy (NCBI): domain Eukaryota; kingdom Metazoa; phylum Chordata; class Aves; order Piciformes; family Picidae; genus Melanerpes; species Melanerpes formicivorus. The sequence continues at coordinate 510 of NW_027143008.1, read as the reverse complement.
TCTGATCTAACTTCTGGAGGCAGTCAAAATGATCCTTAGAATTCTTCCCTACCTTATTCCTGTGCTGAGATACAGGCTGCTCCAACCTGCTGTAAAATGCTTGATTTCGAGAGTGAGGCGAAACTAATGAAAACATTGTTGGGGTAAAACCTAAAGGGAAAGACCTAGCACCAAATCCAATTTGCCATCTGATCTAACTTCTGGAGGCAGTCAAAATGATCCTTAGAATTCTTCCCTACCTTATTCCTGTGCTGAGATACAGGCTGCTCCAACCTGCTGTAAAATGCTTGATTTCGAGAGTGAGCGAAACTAATGAAAACATTGTTGGGGTAAAACCTAAAGGGAAAGACCTAGCACCAAATCCAATTTGCCATCTGATCTAACTTCTGGAGGCAGTCAAAATGATCCTTAGAATTCTTCCCTACCTTATTCCTGTGCTGAGATACAGGCTGCTCCAACCTGCTGTAAATCGAGAGTGAGCGAAACTAATGAAAACATTGTTGGGGTAAA
>NW_027143007.1:95000-96406 GCF_026170545.1 Melanerpes formicivorus | reverse complement strand
GGACTTACTCAGCAGGACCAGGTCGTCTGCAAAAGCCAGAGCTGTTAATTTGCCATTCCCGTGTTGGAACCCCTCCCCACACTCTTCTAATTTACATAACAGAGGGTCAATGCACAGGTTAAAGAGGAGTGGTGACATGGGATCGCCCTGTTTCACACCAGTTTTGATTCCTATTGACTCAGACTCTCCTTCTTTAGTTTTGATTCTGGTGTGGATGTTTTGATAAAAGTCCTTAATTAATGCTATTATGTGGTCATCCAGGCCCTTTTGCTTTAGCACCGCCAGGATGTGGGTGTGGCTCACTGAATCAAAGGCTTTGGCCAAATCGACAAAGACAACCCCCAGGGGTTTCTTTTGTTTCTTTGCATTCCTAATTAATAGTTGTAATAGTTTTAAGTTCTCAGCACAGCCAGAAGATTGAATGAAGCCTCTCTGCCTGGGGTTAATGGGACACGCCTTTGCCAACCTTGCAGTTAAGATTCTTGAATAGAGTCTCAGGATGATGGAACCAATAGTAATTGGCCGCCAGTTATTAATATCATTTTGGCGTTCGGGCGCTGATGATTTAGGTATTAGGATTGTTCGGCATCCCCTTATTACATCTGGAATTTTGCCACTTAACAGCCAGAGATTAAATAGTTCTTTGATCTCCTCACAATTTGGATCCATTTTAAGCAGGGCCTTCAGGGTGATCCCATCAGGGCCTGGTGCCGATTTTTTATTCATGTCTTTGATATTCTTAAGGATCTCTTTCTCTGTAATCAATTCCTTAAAAGCCGAATTATCCGCCCGCCCCACAGACTGGAATGCTCTAAGTCCTTGAAATAAGTTCTGAGACTCCCACCTAGATCTGAAGGTGTTACTGACCTCTTCCAGGGGGATGGCACATTGCGCAGAGTCTTTTTCATCCAGAATCATATTAGCTAACTTCCCTCGATCTAAGCGGAAGAGGCGTTGGAATCGGAGAAATTCTCCACGTTTTCTGGCTCTTTTTCTCATCCACTCCTTTTGAGGTTTTTTCTGCTGAGGTTTACGTTGGCTCTTTTTTGGCACTTTCTGTTCAATTGATTTCTCAAACAAATACAAATATTGGTCCTGAGCTACCTCATTGAGTAATTTTAATGAGTCTGTTTTGCCTTCAATTATTTGTTTATATGTATTTTTAAGGATGGGCAGCTTCCCTGATGTCATCTTTTCATTAATAGTCTTTTTATAGTGGGCTAGCAGCTCCCTTTCACCAGAAGATGGAATCACAGTCCTCTCCTCTTTTAACCTGTTCTTGCTCTCTTGTGTTTTCTCTCTTTCTGGCACCACAGTTTCTCTTAATAGTCTTCTCTTTTCACTGATCTGTTTGGCTGTTTTAGTTGTTAATTTTTCAGCAATCAATTTGTTAATATTTTTCCTCC
>NW_027143007.1:77500-85000 GCF_026170545.1 Melanerpes formicivorus | reverse complement strand
GACCCCACCCGGGCAGGTGAGGCCTCACGCGCGGCGCCGCTTTTAGCCCCTTTTAACTTTCGCGACGCCGCCGCCTCGCTCTCGGCTCGGCCAACCCCCGCCACACGCAGCTGCTCGCGGCCGGCACCCGCGGGTACCCGGAACCGAGGACGACACCGGCGCCTCACGCGTTTTAGGACACCTGAAAACTCACGGGGCCACGCAGCAGTCACAAAGCCGGTTGCGGTAGACCGGTCCCCGAACCCTGCCCCAGCGCCGGGGGGGAGGTGGAAAGGGGAGGATGCGGCAAGGCACGCGCCGGGCCGCTAACGCCACGGCTCCCCCCCGCTCGAGCCGCTTGGGGCTGGGGGAACGAGGACGACACCTCACACGCGACGGGAAGCGAAGTGGAAAGGAAGACCGCCCTTGCCCTGCCGGCCGGGGGCCCTTTCCGACGCGACCCGAAAGGCCTCATCGATCAACAAGGACAGAAGGAAAGGAAGCCAGCGGAGGCCCCACGGCCTCGCTCTTCTGGGACAGACACAGCCACGCGCACCCGCCACCGCCCTCGGGAGCAGCCAGCAGGCACGGGGCTCGGCGTGCGGGCAACACGCCGGAGGAGCAAACGGGGCGCCCTCCAGAGATGGGGGGGGGGGGGGGGCAAGCTGCACCGGGCCGCACCGGCTCACAGGGCACCTCTGCCTCCCCGAAATGTGGGCTTGCATTTTCCCTCAAGCTGCACCGAGTTACATCTCCATCACGGGGCGCCCCTCTGGAGCCAGGAGGAAGCCGTGCTGGGGCACCGGCTTGCCCTCCTCCCCCCATGCCGGGCTCCATAGCATACGAGTGGCCAGTCACCGCCGCTGGCTTTTCCCTTAGATGCCGTGCCCCCGCGGGCTGCGGCTTTGGCCATGGGGGGGGAACCCCCGTGAAGAGGCTCCAGTGCTGGGAACTCTCTCTGCCCCTTACCGGGCTCTCTCTCGCCGTGCCTGGACGGGCTTGCTTTCCATTCTTGGTGGGACCGACGCCGGCACCACGTCTCCCCGGCTTTCTCTGCCCCCGTGCCCCACCGGGCAAACTTCGCTTCGGGGGTTCCACACTTCGGCAGTGGCCGGCGCCAGCCACTCGTCAACTTTTTTTCTTTTCCCCGCTTTCGTTGCCGAGCCCGGGCTGGGCTCCGGCTCACGGACGAGCGAAACCCATCCAACACCGCTGAGGGTGCGCCAGCGGCCGCTCCAAACCGCCGCGCCTTTGTTCGGCCCCGCGGGTCCCCTCTCTGACCCGGGGGAAAGCCACCGAGAAGCCAGACGGACCCCTGCCCAGCCGCCTGGCGGGTGGCTTGGAGCAGCCGCTCGGCAGCGCTGCCCTGGGAGTGCTCGGCGTCGCTTGTTCCCTCATATACGGAACTGGAGGGCCGTCAGCTCCGCGAGCGCACAACCAGCCGACCTCCGCCCAGCGGCAGGTCGCAGAAATCACGCCGGCTTGTACGATGACGTAGGCGGAGGCAGAGCGCAACAGCGACCCCTTGGCGACAAGCGCGATCTCCGCGGAGAGCACGTCTACTCGCCGAGGGAGAGCACGTCTACTCGCCGAGGGAGAGCACGTCTACTCGCCGAGGGAGAGCACGTCTACTCGCCGAGGGAGAGCACGTCTACTCGCCGAGGGAGAGCACGTCTACTCGCCGAGGGAGAGCACGTCTACTCGCCCAGGGAGAGCACGTCTACTCGCCCAGGGAGAGCACGTCTACTCGCCCAGGGAGAGCACGTCTACTCGCCCAGGGAGAGCACGTCTACTCGCCCAGGGAGAGCACGTCTACTCGCCCAGGGAGAGCACGTCTACTCGCCCAGGGAGAGCACGTCTACTCGCCCAGGGAGAGCACGTCTACTCGCCGAGGGAGAGCACGTCTACTCGCCCAGGGAGAGCACGTCTACTCGCCCAGGGAGAGCACGTCTACTCGCCGAGGGAGAGCACGTCTACTCGCCGAGGGAGAGCACGTCTACTCGCCGAGGGAGAGCACGTCTACTCGCCGAGGGAGAGCACGTCTACCTCCCGCCTGAGGGAGAGCACGGGGGGGGGGGGACAAAGACAGGCGGCAGCAGCTTCGGTGAACGTCACCCGGGAGGCGACCGGGGCTGTCCCGGGGCAGTCCCGGGAAGCCGGCGTCCGACACAGGGAACCGTCAGCTGCCGGACCGGGGCGAATCCCCGCGGCCACGGCAGGGGTGGGGGCTCGAAGACAGCCGGCAGCCGCTTCGGTGAACGTCACCCGGGAGGAGACTGGGGCCCTCCCGGGACCGTCCCGGGAAGACGACGTTCGGCACGAGATCCCGGCCGCGGCCGGACCGGCTCGAAGCCTCGCGGTCCCGGCAGCAGCCGGAGCCGCTCGCCGCCTCGGGCTCCCGGCCCCCTACAGATCCGGCGACTCGTTCGCGGGCGGCGGGGGGAGGCAGTGGAGGGGGTGCGGGGAGAAGCGGCAGCGGAGGCGGAGGGGGGGGGGGCTCGAAGACAGCCGGCAGCCGCTTCGGTGAACGTCACCCAGGAGGCGATCGGGGCCGTCCCGGGGCCGTCCCGGGATGCCGGCTTCCGGCACGGGGGCCCGGCCGCGGCCGGACCGGCTCGTATCCCCGCGGCTCCGGCGGGGGGGGGGGGGCTCGAAGACAGCCGGCAGTCGCCTCGGTGAACGTCACCCGGCCGGCGACCGCGGCCGTTCCGGGGCCGTCCCGGGAAGCCTGCGACAGGCACGGGGTCCCAGCCGCGGCCGGACCGACTCGAAGCCCCGCGGCCCCGGCACGGGGGAGGCCCAAAGACTGGCGGCAGCCGCTTCGCTGAACGTCACCCGGCCGGCGACCGGGGCCGTCCCGGGGCCGTCCCGGGATGCCGGCATCCGGCACGGGGGTCCCGGCCGCGGCCGGAGCGGCTCGAATCCCCGCGGTCCCGGCAGCAGCCGGAGCCGCTCGCCGTTCGGGCTCCCGGCACCCTACGGATCCGCCGACTCGTTCGCCGGCGGCGGGGGGAGGCAGTGAAGGAGGTGCGGGCAGAAGCGGCAGCGGAGGCGGAGGGGGGGGGGGGGCTCGAAGACAGCCGGCAGCCGCTTCGGAGAACGTCACCCGGCCGGCGACCGCGGCCGTTCCGGGGCCGCCCCGGGAAGCCTGCGACAGGCACGGGGTCCCGGCCTCGGCCGGACCCGCACTGGGTGCCGCCGCCTCGGGCTCTCGGGACGGTATGGATCCGCCGACTCGTTCGCCGGCGGCGGGGGGAGGCAGTGGAGGGGGTGCGGGGAGAAGCGGCAGCGGAGGCGGAGGGGGGGGGGGGCTCGAAGACAGCCGGCAGCCGCTTCGGTGAACGTCACCCAGGAGGCGATCGGGGCCGTCCCGGGGCCGTCCCGGGATGCCGGCTTCCGCCACGGGGTCCCGGCCGCGGCCGGACCGGCTCGAATCCCCGCGGTCCCGGCAGCAGCCGGAGCCGCTCGCCGTTCGGGCTCCCGGCACCCTACGGATCCGGCGACTCGTTCGCGGGAGGCGGGGGGAGGCAGTGAAGGAGGTGCGGGCAGAAGCGGCAGCGGAGGCGGAGGGGGGGGGGGGGGCTCGGAGACAGCCGTCAACCGCTTCGGTGAACGTCACCCGGGAGGCGACCGGCGACCGGCCCGGGAAGCCATCGTCCGGCCCCGGATCCCGGCCGCGGCCGGACCGGCTCGAAGCCCCGCGGCCCCGGCACGGGGGAGGCCCAAAGACTGGCGGCAGCCGCTTCGCTGAACGTCACCCGGCCGGCGACCGGGGCCGTCCCGGGGCCGTCCCGGGATGCCGGCTTCCGGCACGGGGTCCCGGCCGCGGCCGGACCGGCTCGAATCCCCGCGGTCCCGGCAGCAGCCGGAGCCGCTCGCCGTTCGGGCTCCCGGCACCCTACAGATCCGGCGACTCGTTCGCGGGCGGCGGGGGGAGGCAGTGGAGGGGGGTGCGGGCAGAAGCGGCCGCGGAGGCGGAGGGGGGGGGGGGGCTCGAAGACAGCCGTCAGCCGCTTCGGTGAACGTCACCCGGGAGGCGACCGGGACCGGCCCGGGAAGCCATCGTCCGGCCCCGGATCCCGGCCGCGGCCGGACCGGCTCGAAGCCCCGCGGCCCCGGCACGGGGGAGGCCCAAAGACTGGCGGCAGCCGCTTCGCTGAACGTCACCCGGCCGGCGACCGGGGCCGTCCCGGGGCCGTCCCGGGATGCCGGCTTCCGGCACGGGGTCCCGGCCGCGGCCGGAGCGGCTCGAATCCCCGCGGTCCCGGCAGCAGCCGGAGCCGCTCGCCGTTCGGGCTCCCGGCACCCTACGGATCCGGCGACTCGTTCGCCGGCGGCGGGGGGAGGCAGTGGAGGCGGTGCGGGGAGAAGCGGCAGCGGAGGCGGAGGGGGGGCGGGGGGGACGATAGTGGCGGGGGGCAGGGGGTGCTCGAAGGCAGCCGGCAGCCGGTTCGGTGAACATTCGCCGGGGCGGGGGGGGCGACCTGTCCGTGCCCGGGGCAGCCCCGGGAAGCCGGCAGCCAGCACGGGGGTCCCGGCAGCACCTGTTCCCTGCCCTGGGACTTGCCGTGCCCGGCGGCCGGTTGCCGGGTGGGGGGAGCGATGAGAGGCGGGGCGCAGCGGCCGGGGCAGCGCCGGGCCGCAGCGGGGGGCTGGGCGGGTGGGGTAGGCGTCGAGCGGCAAGCCCTCGGCTGCAGCGAATGTTCGGCGGTGCGGGGCGGGGGGGGGACGGGACGACACGTTGGGGGCGCCGAGTCCGAGCCACCCCCGGCCCCAGGGGCGGCCGGAGGGGGAGGCCGGTGCCTGGCCCTGGGAGCTGCTGGGCGCCGAATGGCCGAGGGTGCGTCAGAAGCCGCCCGAGCGGTCGAGCAGGTCCTCCAGAAAGGCCTAGGGTGGCTTCGAGGGCCCCGGGAGCAGTCGAGGGAGGCCTCCAGGCAGGTCTGGAGTGGATGGGAGGCCTTCCAAAGCAGACAAGGGAGGCTGCCAGCGGGGCCTAGGCTGGCACTGCAGCCTGTAAATGGTTGGGGGGGGGGCCTCTGGTGCGGCCTGGAGTCTCTGGGTGGCGTCCAGAGAGGTGCAAAAGATCCTCTTGTGCGGCCTGTGGTGGCGGAGAAGCCTGCAGAGTGTGCGGGGGAGGCTTCTGGTGCGGCCTGGGGTGGGTCGGAAGCCTGCAGAGCGTGCGGGAGAGGCTTCTGGTGCGGCCTGGGGTGGCTGAGAAGCCTGCAGAGCGTGCAGGAGAGGCTTCTGGTGCGGCCTGGGGTGGCTGAGAAGCCTGCAGAGCGTGCGGGAGAGGCTTCTGCTGCGGCCTGGGGTGGCTGAGAAGCCTGCAGAGCGTGCGGGGGAGGCTTCTGTTGGGGCCTGGGGTGGGTCAGAAGCCTACAGAGCGTGCGGGGGAGGCTTCTGGTGCGGCCTGGGGTGGGTCGGAAGCCTGCAGAGCGTGCGGGAGAGGCTTCTGTTGGGGCCTGGGGTGGCTGAGAAGCCTGCAGAGCGTGCGGGGGGAGGCTTCTGCTGCGGCCTGGGGTGGCTGAGAAGCCTGCAGAGCGTGCGGGGGAGGCTTCTGCTGCGGCCTGGGGTGGCTGAGAAGCCTGCAGAGCGTGCGGGGGAGGCTTCTGGTGCGGCCTGGGGTGGCTGAGAAGCCTGCAGAGCGTGCGGGGGAGGCTTCTGCTGCGGCCTGGGGTGGGACGGAAGCCTGCAGAGCGTGCGGGAGAGGCTTCTGCTGCGGCCTGGGGTGGGTCGGAAGCCTGCAGAGCGTGCGGGAGAGGCTTCTGTTGGGGCCTGGGGTGGCTGAGAAGCCTGCAGAGCGTGCGGGAGAGGCTTCTGCTGCAGCCTGGGGTGGCTGAGAAGCCTGCAGAGCGTGCGGGAGAGGCTTCTGCTGCGGCCTGGGGTGGCTGAGAAGCCTGCAGGGCGTGCAGGAGAGGCTTCTGGTGCGGCCTGGGGTGGCTGAGAAGCCTGCAGAGCGTGCGGGAGAGGCTTCTGCTGCGGCCTGGGGTGGCTGAGAAGCCTGCAGGGCGTGCGGGAGAGGCTTCTGCTGCGGCCTGGGGTGGCTGAGAAGCCTGCAGAGCGTGCGGGAGAGGCTTCTGCTGCGGCCTGGGGTGGCTGAGAAGCCTGCAGAGCGTGCGGGAGAGGCTTCTGCTGCGGCCTGGGGTGGGTCGGAAGCCTGCAGAGCGTGCGGGAGAGGCTTCTGCTGCGGCCTGGGGTGGGTCGGAAGCCTGCAGAGCTTGCGGGGGAGGCTTCTGGTGTGGCCTGGGGTGGCTGAGAAGCCTGCAGAGCGTGCGGGAGAGGCTTCTGCTGCGGCCTGGGGTGGCTGAGAAGCCTGCAGAGCGTGCGGGAGAGGCTTCTGCTGCGGCCTGGGGTGGGTCGGAAGCCTGCAGAGCGTGCGGGAGAGGCTTCTGCTGCGGCCTGGGGTGGGTCGGAAGCCTGCAGAGCGTGCGGGAGAGGCTTCTGCTGCGGCCTGGGGTGGGTCGGAAGCCTGCAGAGCATGCGGGGGAGGCTTCTGCTGCGGCCTGGGGTCTCTGGGTGGCCTCCTGAGAGGTGCAAAAGACCCTCTGGGTTGGGCTGGGGTGGCTCTTGGACCCCTGCCACACAGTGGAGAGAGGCCTCCGGCCCGCCACCTGTGTCCCTGTGTGCCTGAGTGCCTGTGTCCCTGTGTCCCTGTGTCCCTGTGTCCCTGAGTGCCTGAGTGCCTGTGTCCCTGTGTCCCTGTGTCCCTGAGTGCCTGAGTGCCTGAGTGCCTGTGTCCCTGTGTCCTTGTGTCCCTGTGTCCCTGTGTCCCTGTGTGCCCGAGTGCCTGTGTCCCTGTCTGTGTACCTGTGTGCGAGAGTGTCCGGCACGCCACCCAGCGGCGGCGGGCAAGCAGGTAGGCGGGTGGGCGGGCCGGCGAGGGCCAGTGTGAGTTTGGGGGGTGGGAGGGGAGGCGGCAGCTGGAAGCGTCAGAGGAGGGGGCGTGGCTCCGGCTGGCCCCGGGAGCAGGTTCCCGGGACCGGGACCGGCTGGACCCGGCGGGTGGTTGATCCCGGGGCGGGGGGCAGAGGCGGCGGGAAGCGGCAGCTGCGTGTGCGGCGGGGGGGGTGGAGGGCGAACCGCGGCGGGAAGCGGATGCTTCAGAGCAGGTTACGGGGGCGGGGACGGACGACACCACCTGTCCCCGCCCCGGGACGGGCTGGACCCGGTGCCCTGGACCCGGCGCCGTGTACCCGCCGCCGCCCCCCGCCGCCGCCCCCCCTCCGCCACCCCGGGACCCCGACGTTTTTTGGCGCCCGCGCCTTTTTTTGCTCCCCGCCTGCCCGCGCTGCCCCGGGCCCTCCCCCGGGGCGGGGCGGGAGGGAGGGACGGACGGACGGGTAGCCGGGGATCTCCGAGCGCGCGCCACCAGACCGAGGCGGGGTCCCGGCGGCGGCGGCGGCGGCGGCGGCGGCGGCGGCAGCAAGCGACGGCGGGGGGGGCAGGCTAGGGAGAGAGGGGGAGCGGCATGCGGTAGGGCTGGGGGGTTTGTTTCGGGGGGGAGGGGTGGGGGGGGGGTGG
>NW_027143007.1:70000-72500 GCF_026170545.1 Melanerpes formicivorus | reverse complement strand
ATATGAGCAATTGATTCATTATCAGCTTGACAGTGACGGCATTTTGTATTTTGATCTTGTTGTCTACCTCTTGCTAAAAATTCTCTAGTTTGGTATACATTCGCTCTCAATTGTAAAGCTGTTATTAATTTTCTATGGGGAATATTTTTATAATTTGCAATCCAATTATTACTAATAGAATCGTTTTCAAAATTTGTAATTCCTATACCCTGACACATCAATGCTGTCCATTTTCTAAATTCAATTTTCCTCCAATCACAAGGTTTAGGAAAAACTTTCTTTGAAGCAGGTTTTTCCCATTCTGATAATTCCTCACTTCCTCCATATTCAATTACCATTATTGTCTGAGGATTGTATATTGATGGTATTTTATCTTTATCTCCTCCTGCTGATATCCACAATTTTTCATAATCTTTATCAATATTATTACTTTTAACCACAATCTTGACTATGTCATCTGATGAATTTGCCAATCTATGCAATCGTCTAGCTTGAATACTTGGGATTAACCCAGCCAATCGGGTTAATCCTAAACCGCCATCTTTTGAACTGGAATACAAGATGCCATCACAGGTACAAGGTGGGAGATGTAACCATTTTTTTACCCTATTTCGAATCATTAAATCCATTTCTTCCAAATTAGTAGATTTTACATTCGCCTGGTCTGCTAAGTAGATCAGTCTAGACACCGTGTATACTTTTAATATATCCAATTTTTGAAATGGTTTCAAAGGGGCTCTTTCTATACGATTGAGCCAAATTTCTAACTTTTTCTGTAATTCAGGCTTAGCTATCCCCACCCAAGGGTCAATTTGAAGGCCAAGATATTTCTCTGACTGGCCAGGGTGGATCATATTTAAAGGAGTACCACTTACAAGCCATGGAAGACAATCATTGATGGTATATGAATCTTTAGTTGGTTGTACAAGAAAACCATGGCATTTTTCACCTTGAGTTTTTAATCCAGTTAAATCACAAAATGCTTCCAAAATTTTAATATTCTTCTCCATTCCTTCGTGAGAGCTACTTAGCAACACCAGATCGTCTGCAAAAGCCAAAGTAGTTATTTTACCCTTCTCATATGAAAATCCCTCCCCACACTCTTCCAATTTGCATAACAAAGGATCAATACATAAATTAAATAGAATTGGTGACATGGGGTCGCCCTGTTTCACACCAGTTTTTATCCCTATTGCTTCCGTCTCCCCTTCCTTAGTTTTAATTGTAGTGTAAATGTTCTCATAAAAGTCCTTAATTAAACTTATTATATGATCGTCCAAACCCTTCTGTTTCAACACTTCTAAAATATGAGTATGACTTACAGAATCAAAAGCTTTAGCCAAATCAACAAAAACAACTCCAAGGGATTTCTTTTGATTTTTTGCACTCCTAATTAATAATTGTAGTAATTTTAAATTTTCCGCACATCCTGAAGATCTAATAAAACCTCTTTGTCTAGGATTAATAGGACACGCCTTTGCCAACCTCGCAGTTAAGATTCTAGAGTAGAGCCTCAGAATGATGGAACCAATAGTAATTGGCCGCCAGTTGTTAATGTCATTTTGGCGTTCGGGCGCTGATGACTTTGGTATTAAAATTGTTCGACATTCTCTCATCACATCCGGAATCTTACCAGTCAATAGCCACAAATTAAACAGTTCTTTAATCTCTTCACAATTTGGGTCCATTTTAAGTAAGGCCTTCAGGTTAATCCCATCAGGACCAGGTGCTGATTTCTTATTCATTTCCTTGATATTCTTACGGATCTCTTTCTCTGTAATCATTTCTTTAAAAGCCGAATTAATTGCCCGTCCTATAGATTGAAATGCTCCAAGTCCTTGAAATATGTTCTGAGACTCCCACCTAGATCTAAAGGTGTTACTAATTTCTTCCAAGGGAATGGTACATTGTGCAGAGTCTTTCTCGTCCAAAATGATGTTAGCCAGCTTTTCTCGATCTAGTCGAAAAAGGCGTTGAAAACGGAGAAATTCTCCACGCTTTTTAGCTCTTCTTTTCATCCATTCCTTCTTTGTTTTCTTTTGCTGCGGGTTGCATTGGCTCTTCTTTAGTGTTTTGCGCTCAACTATTTTGTCAAACAAATACAAATATTCGTCCTTTACTACTTCATTAAGTATTTTTAATGGGTCTTTTTCACCTTCTATTATTTCTTTATACGTGTTTTTAAGAATAGGCAGCTTCCCCGATGCAATTTTTTCTCTAATAGTCTTTTTATAGTGGGTTAACAACTCCCCCTCCCCCGATGACGGGATCTCAATCTCCTCCTTTAATTTCTTAATTTCCTCTGGTGTTTTCTCTTCTTCCGGCATCAAAGTTCCTTTTAACTGTCTTCTTTTATCACTAATCTGTTTTGCTGTCTTAGTTGTCAATTTCTCAGCGATCAATTTGTTAATATTTCTCCTCCCTTCAAATTCTTGACATAGTTTTTGTAGAATTTCCGTCTCCTCTTCAGACCAAATTTGCTTATGTGCACCTCGTTTGG
>NW_027143007.1:50000-60000 GCF_026170545.1 Melanerpes formicivorus | reverse complement strand
GCTCGCGGCCGGCACCCGCGGGTACCCGGAACCGAGGACGACACCGGCGCCTCACGCGTTTTAGGACACCTGAAAACTCACGGGGCCACGCAGCAGTCACAAAGCCGGTTGCGGTAGACCGGTCCCCGAACCCTGCCCCAGCGCCGGGGGGGAGGTGGAAAGGGGAGGATGCGGCAAGGCACGCGCCGGGCCGCTAACGCCACGGCTCCCCCCCGCTCGAGCCGCTCGGGGCTGGGGGAACGAGGACGACACCTCACACGCGACGGGAAGCGAAGTGGAAAGGAAGACCGCCCTTGCCCTGCCGGCCGGGGGCCCTTTCCGACGCGACCCGAAAGGCCTCATCGATCAACAAGGACAGAAGGAAAGGAAGCCAGCGGAGGCCCCACGGCCTCGCTCTTCTGGGACAGACACAGCCACGCGCACCCGCCACCGCCCTCAGGAGCAGCCAGCAGGCACGGGGCTCGGCGTGCGGGCAACACGCCGGAGGAGCAAACGGGGCGCCCTCCAGAGATGGGGGGGGGGGGGGGGCAAGCTGCACCGGGCCGCACCGGCTCACAGGGCACCTCTGCCTCCCCGAAATGTGGGCTTGCATTTTCCCTCAAGCTGCACCGAGTTACATCTCCATCACGGGGCGCCCCTCTGGAGCCAGGAGGAAGCCGTGCTGGGGCACCGGCTTGCCCTCCTCCCCCCATGCCGGGCTCCATAGCATACGAGTGGCCAGTCACCGCCGCTGGCTTTTCCCTTAGATGCCGTGCCCCCGCGGGCTGCGGCTTTGGCCATGGGGGGGGAACCCCCGTGAAGAGGCTCCAGTGCTGGGAACTCTCTCTGCCCCTTACCGGGCTCTCTCTCGCCGTGCCTGGACGGGCTTGCTTTCCATTCTTGGTGGGACCGACGCCGGCACCACGTCTCCCCGGCTTTCTCTGCCCCCGTGCCCCACCGGGCAAACTTCGCTTCGGGGGTTCCACACTTCGGCAGTGGCCGGCGCCAGCCACTCGTCAACTTTTTTTCTTTTCCCCGCTTTCGTTGCCGAGCCCGGGCTGGGCTCCGGCTCACGGACGAGCGAAACCCATCCAACACCGCTGAGGGTGCGCCAGCGGCCGCTCCAAACCGCCGCGCCTTTGTTCGGCCCCGCGGGTCCCCTCTCTGACCCGGGGGAAAGCCACCGAGAAGCCAGACGGACCCCTGCCCAGCCGCCTGGCGGGTGGCTTGGAGCAGCCGCTCGGCAGCGCTGCCCTGGGAGTGCTCGGCGTCGCTTGTTCCCTCATATACGGAACTGGAGGGCCGTCAGCTCCGCGAGCGCACAACCAGCCGACCTCCGCCCAGCGGCAGGTCGCAGAAATCACGCCGGCTTGTACGATGACGTAGGCGGAGGCAGAGCGCAACAGCGACCCCTTGGCGACAAGCGCGATCTCCGCGGAGAGCACGTCTACTCGCCGAGGGAGAGCACGTCTACTCGCCGAGGGAGAGCACGTCTACTCGCCGAGGGAGAGCACGTCTACTCGCCGAGGGAGAGCACGTCTACTCGCCGAGGGAGAGCACGTCTACTCGCCCAGGGAGAGCACGTCTACTCGCCCAGGGAGAGCACGTCTACTCGCCCAGGGAGAGCACGTCTACTCGCCCAGGGAGAGCACGTCTACTCGCCCAGGGAGAGCACGTCTACTCGCCCAGGGAGAGCACGTCTACTCGCCCAGGGAGAGCACGTCTACTCGCCCAGGGAGAGCACGTCTACTCGCCCAGGGAGAGCACGTCTACTCGCCGAGGGAGAGCACGTCTACTCGCCCAGGGAGAGCACGTCTACTCGCCCAGGGAGAGCACGTCTACTCGCCGAGGGAGAGCACGTCTACTCGCCGAGGGAGAGCACGTCTACTCGCCGAGGGAGAGCACGTCTACTCGCCGAGGGAGAGCACGTCTACCTCCCGCCTGAGGGAGAGCACGGGGGGGGGGGACAAAGACAGGCGGCAGCAGCTTCGGTGAACGTCACCCGGGAGGCGACCGGGGCTGTCCCGGGGCAGTCCCGGGAAGCCGGCGTCCGACACAGGGAACCGTCAGCTGCCGGACCGGGGCGAATCCCCGCGGCCACGGCAGGGGTGGGGGCTCGAAGACAGCCGGCAGCCGCTTCGGTGAACGTCACCCGGGAGGAGACTGGGGCCCTCCCGGGACCGTCCCGGGAAGACGACGTTCGGCACGAGATCCCGGCCGCGGCCGGACCGGCTCGAAGCCTCGCGGTCCCGGCAGCAGCCGGAGCCGCTCGCCGCCTCGGGCTCCCGGCCCCCTACAGATCCGGCGACTCGTTCGCGGGCGGCGGGGGGAGGCAGTGGAGGGGGTGCGGGGAGAAGCGGCAGCGGAGGCGGAGGGGGGGGGGGCTCGAAGACAGCCGGCAGCCGCTTCGGTGAACGTCACCCAGGAGGCGATCGGGGCCGTCCCGGGGCCGTCCCGGGATGCCGGCTTCCGGCACGGGGGCCCGGCCGCGGCCGGACCGGCTCGTATCCCCGCGGCTCCGGCGGGGGGGCGGGGCTCGAAGACAGCCGGCAGTCGCCTCGGTGAACGTCACCCGGCCGGCGACCGCGGCCGTTCCGGGGCCGTCCCGGGAAGCCTGCGACAGGCACGGGGTCCCAGCCGCGGCCGGACCGACTCGAAGCCCCGCGGCCCCGGCACGGGGGAGGCCCAAAGACTGGCGGCAGCCGCTTCGCTGAACGTCACCCGGCCGGCGACCGGGGCCGTCCCGGGGCCGTCCCGGGATGCCGGCATCCGGCACGGGGTCCCGGCCGCGGCCGGAGCGGCTCGAATCCCCGCGGTCCCGGCAGCAGCCGGAGCCGCTCGCCGTTCGGGCTCCCGGCACCCTACGGATCCGCCGACTCGTTCGCCGGCGGCGGGGGGAGGCAGTGAAGGAGGTGCGGGCAGAAGCGGCAGCGGAGGCGGAGGGGGGGGGGGGGCTCGAAGACAGCCGGCAGCCGCTTCGGAGAACGTCACCCGGCCGGCGACCGCGGCCGTTCCGGGGCCGCCCCGGGAAGCCTGCGACAGGCACGGGGTCCCGGCCTCGGCCGGACCCGCACTGGGTGCCGCCGCCTCGGGCTCTCGGGACGGTATGGATCCGCCGACTCGTTCGCCGGCGGCGGGGGGAGGCAGTGGAGGGGGTGCGGGGAGAAGCGGCAGCGGAGGCGGAGGGGGGGGGGGGCTCGAAGACAGCCGGCAGCCGCTTCGGTGAACGTCACCCAGGAGGCGATCGGGGCCGTCCCGGGGCCGTCCCGGGATGCCGGCTTCCGCCACGGGGTCCCGGCCGCGGCCGGACCGGCTCGAATCCCCGCGGTCCCGGCAGCAGCCGGAGCCGCTCGCCGTTCGGGCTCCCGGCACCCTACGGATCCGGCGACTCGTTCGCGGGAGGCGGGGGGAGGCAGTGAAGGAGGTGCGGGCAGAAGCGGCAGCGGAGGCGGAGGGGGGGGGGGGGGCTCGGAGACAGCCGTCAACCGCTTCGGTGAACGTCACCCGGGAGGCGACCGGCGACCGGCCCGGGAAGCCATCGTCCGGCCCCGGATCCCGGCCGCGGCCGGACCGGCTCGAAGCCCCGCGGCCCCGGCACGGGGGAGGCCCAAAGACTGGCGGCAGCCGCTTCGCTGAACGTCACCCGGCCGGCGACCGGGGCCGTCCCGGGGCCGTCACGGGATGCCGGCTTCCGGCACGGGGTCCCGGCCGCGGCCGGACCGGCTCGAATCCCCGCGGTCCCGGCAGCAGCCGGAGCCGCTCGCCGTTCGGGCTCCCGGCACCCTACGGATCCGCCGACTCGTTCGCCGGCGGCGGGGGGAGGCAGTGGAGGGGGTGCGGGCAGAAGCGGCAGCGGAGGCGGAGGGGGGGGGGGCTCGAAGACAGCCGGCAGCCGCTTCGGTGAACGTCACCCGGCCGGCGACCGGGGCCGTCCCGGGGCTGTCCGGGGATGCCGGCTTCCGGCACGGGGTCCCGGCCGCGGCCGGAGCGGCTCGAATCCCCGCGGTCCCGGCAGCAGCCGGAGCCGCTCGCCGTTCGGGCTCCCGGCACCCTACAGATCCGGCGACTCGTTCGCCGGCGGCGGGGGGAGGCAGTGGAGGGGGTGCGGGGAGAAGCGGCAGCGGAGGCGGAGGGGGGGGGGGGGCTCGAAGACAGCCGGCAGCCGCTTCGGTGAACGTCACCCGGGAGGCGACCGGCGACCGGCCCGGGAAGCCATCGTCCGGCCCGGGATCCCGGCCGCGGCCGGACCGGCTCGAATCCCCGCGGCCCCGGCACGGGGGAGGCCCAAAGACTGGCGGCAGCCGCTTCGCTGAACGTCACCCGGCCGGCGACCGGGGCCGTCCCGGGGCCGTCCCGGGATGCCGGCTTCCGGCACGGGGTCCCGGCCGCGGCCGGACCGGCTCGAATCCCCGCGGTCCCGGCAGCAGCCGGAGCCGCTCGCCGTTCGGGCTCCCGGCACCCTACAGATCCGGCGACTCGTTCGCGGGCGGCGGGGGGAGGCAGTGGAGGGGGTGCGGGCAGAAGCGGCCGCGGAGGCGGAGGGGGGGGGGGGGCTCGAAGACAGCCGTCAGCCGCTTCGGTGAACGTCACCCGGGAGGCGACCGGGACCGGCCCGGGAAGCCATCGTCCGGCCCCGGATCCCGGCCGCGGCCGGACCGGCTCG
Source organism: Melanerpes formicivorus (assembly GCF_026170545.1). Lineage (NCBI taxonomy): Eukaryota > Metazoa > Chordata > Aves > Piciformes > Picidae > Melanerpes > Melanerpes formicivorus. The sequence continues at coordinate 55,358 of NW_027143007.1, read as the reverse complement.
AAGCCCCGCGGCCCCGGCACGGGGGAGGCCCAAAGACTGGCGGCAGCCGCTTCGCTGAACGTCACCCGGCCGGCGACCGGGGCCGTCCCAGGGCCGTCCCGGGATGCCGGCTTCCGGCACGGGGTCCCGGCCGCGGCCGGAGCGGCTCGAATCCCCGCGGTCCCGGCAGCAGCCGGAGCCGCTCGCCGTTCGGGCTCCCGGCACCCTACGGATCCGGCGACTCGTTCGCCGGCGGCGGGGGGAGGCAGTGGAGGCGGTGCGGGGAGAAGCGGCAGCGGAGGCGGAGGGGGGGCGGGGGGGGACGATAGTGGCGGGGGGCGGGGGGTGCTCGAAGGCAGCCGGCAGCCGGTTCGGTGAACATTCGCCGGGGCGGGGGGGCGACCTGTCCGTGCCCGGGGCAGCCCCGGGAAGCCGGCAGCCAGCACGGGGGTCCCGGCAGCACCTGTTCCCTGCCCTGGGACTTGCCGTGCCCGGCGGCCGGTTGCCGGGTGGGGGGAGCGATGAGAGGCGGGGCGCAGCGGCCGGGGCAGCGCCGGGCCGCAGCGGGGGGCTGGGCGGGTGGGGTAGGCGTCGAGCGGCAAGCCCTCGGCTGCAGCGAATGTTCGGCGGTGCGGGGCGGGGGGGGACGGGACGACACGTTGGGGGCGCCGAGTCCGAGCCACCCCCGGCCCCAGGGGCGGCCGGAGGGGGAGGCCGGTGCCTGGCCCTGGGAGCTGCTGGGCGCCGAATGGCCGAGGGTGCGTCAGAAGCCGCCCGAGCGGTCGAGCAGGTCCTCCAGAAAGGCCTAGGGTGGCTTCGAGGGCCCCGGGAGCAGTCGAGGGAGGCCTCCAGGCAGGTCTGGAGTGGATGGGAGGCCTTCCAAAGCAGACAAGGGAGGCTGCCAGCGGGGCCTAGGCTGGCACTGCAGCCTGTAAATGGTTGGGGGGGGGGGCCTCTGGTGCGGCCTGGAGTCTCTGGGTGGCGTCCAGAGAGGTGCAAAAGATCCTCTTGTGCGGCCTGTGGTGGCGGAGAAGCCTGCAGAGTGTGCGGGGGAGGCTTCTGGTGCGGCCTGGGGTGGGTCGGAAGCCTGCAGAGCGTGCGGGAGAGGCTTCTGGTGCGGCCTGGGGTGGCTGAGAAGCCTGCAGAGCGTGCAGGAGAGGCTTCTGGTGCGGCCTGGGGTGGCTGAGAAGCCTGCAGAGCGTGCGGGAGAGGCTTCTGCTGCGGCCTGGGGTGGCTGAGAAGCCTGCAGAGCGTGCGGGGGAGGCTTCTGTTGGGGCCTGGGGTGGGTCAGAAGCCTACAGAGCGTGCGGGGGAGGCTTCTGGTGCGGCCTGGGGTGGGTCGGAAGCCTGCAGAGCGTGCGGGAGAGGCTTCTGTTGGGGCCTGGGGTGGCTGAGAAGCCTGCAGAGCGTGCGGGGGAGGCTTCTGCTGCGGCCTGGGGTGGCTGAGAAGCCTGCAGAGCGTGCGGGGGAGGCTTCTGCTGCGGCCTGGGGTGGCTGAGAAGCCTGCAGAGCGTGCGGGGGAGGCTTCTGGTGCGGCCTGGGGTGGCTGAGAAGCCTGCAGAGCGTGCGGGGGAGGCTTCTGGTGCGGCCTGGGGTGGGACGGAAGCCTGCAGAGCGTGCGGGAGAGGCTTCTGCTGCGGCCTGGGGTGGGTCGGAAGCCTGCAGAGCGTGCGGGAGAGGCTTCTGTTGGGGCCTGGGGTGGCTGAGAAGCCTGCAGAGCGTGCGGGAGAGGCTTCTGCTGCAGCCTGGGGTGGCTGAGAAGCCTGCAGAGCGTGCGGGAGAGGCTTCTGCTGCGGCCTGGGGTGGCTGAGAAGCCTGCAGGGCGTGCAGGAGAGGCTTCTGGTGCGGCCTGGGGTGGCTGAGAAGCCTGCAGAGCGTGCGGGAGAGGCTTCTGCTGCGGCCTGGGGTGGCTGAGAAGCCTGCAGGGCGTGCGGGAGAGGCTTCTGCTGCGGCCTGGGGTGGCTGAGAAGCCTGCAGAGCGTGCGGGAGAGGCTTCTGCTGCGGCCTGGGGTGGCTGAGAAGCCTGCAGGGCGTGCGGGAGAGGCTTCTGCTGCGGCCTGGGGTGGGTGGGAAGCCTGCAGAGCGTGCGGGAGAGGCTTCTGCTGCGGCCTGGGGTGGCTGAGAAGCCTGAAGAGCGTGCGGGAGAGGCTTCTGGTGCGGCCTGGGGTGGCTGAGAAGCCTGCAGAGCGTGCGGGGGAGGCTTCTGCTGCGGCCTGGGGTGGCTGAGAAGCCTGAAGAGCGTGCGGGAGAGGCTTCTGGTGCGGCCTGGGGTGGCTGAGAAGCCTGCAGAGCGTGCGGGGGAGGCTTCTGGTGCGGCCTGGGGTGGCTGAGAAGCCTGCAGAGCGTGTGGGAGAGGCTTCTGGTGCGGCCTGGGGTGGCTGAGAAGCCTGCAGAGCGTGCGGGAGAGGCTTCTGCTGCGGCCTGGGGTGGCTGAGAAGCCTGCAGAGCGTGCGGGAGAGGCTTCTGCTGCGGCCTGGGGTGGGTCGGAAGCCTGCAGAGCGTGCGGGAGAGGCTTCTGCTGCGGCCTGGGGTGGGTCGGAAGCCTGCAGAGCTTGCGGGGGAGGCTTCTGGTGTGGCCTGGGGTGGCTGAGAAGCCTGCAGAGCGTGCGGGAGAGGCTTCTGCTGCGGCCTGGGGTGGCTGAGAAGCCTGCAGAGCGTGCGGGAGAGGCTTCTGCTGCGGCCTGGGGTGGGTCGGAAGCCTGCAGAGCGTGCGGGAGAGGCTTCTGCTGCGGCCTGGGGTGGGTCGGAAGCCTGCAGAGCGTGCGGGAGAGGCTTCTGCTGCGGCCTGGGGTGGGTCGGAAGCCTGCAGAGCATGCGGGGGAGGCTTCTGCTGCGGCCTGGGGTCTCTGGGTGGCCTCCTGAGAGGTGCAAAAGACCCTCTGGGTTGGGCTGGGGTGGCTCTTGGACCCCTGCCACACAGTGGAGAGAGGCCTCCGGCCCGCCACCTGTGTCCCTGTGTGCCTGAGTGCCTGTGTCCCTGTGTCCCTGTGTCCCTGTGTCCCTGAGTGCCTGAGTGCCTGTGTCCCTGTGTCCCTGTGTCCCTGAGTGCCTGAGTGCCTGAGTGCCTGTGTCCCTGTGTCCTTGTGTCCCTGTGTCCCTGTGTCCCTGTGTGCCCGAGTGCCTGTGTCCCTGTCTGTGTACCTGTGTGCGAGAGTGTCCGGCACGCCACCCAGCGGCGGCGGGCAAGCAGGTAGGCGGGTGGGCGGGCCGGCGAGGGCCAGTGTGAGTTTGGGGGGTGGGAGGGGAGGCGGCAGCTGGAAGCGTCAGAGGAGGGGGCGTGGCTCCGGCTGGCCCCGGGAGCAGGTTCCCGGGACCGGGACCGGCTGGACCCGGCGGGTGGTTGATCCCGGGGCGGGGGGCAGAGGCGGCGGGAAGCGGCAGCTGCGTGTGCGGCGGGGGGGGTGGAGGGCGAACCGCGGCGGGAAGCGGATGCTTCAGAGCAGGTTACGGGGGCGGGGACGGACGACACCACCTGTCCCCGCCCCGGGACGGGCTGGACCCGGCGCCCTGGACCCGGCGCCGTGTACCCGCCGCCGCCCCCGCCGCCGCCCCCCTCCGCCACCCCGGGACCCCGACGTTTTTTGGCGCCCGCGCCTTTTTTTGCTCCCCGCCTGCCCGCGCTGCCCCGGGCCCTCCCCCGGGGCGGGGCGGGAGGGAGGGACGGACGGACGGGTAGCCGGGGATCTCCGAGCGCGCGCCACCAGACCGAGGCGGGTCCCGGCGGCGGCGGCGGCGGCGGCGGCGGCGGCAGCAAGCGACGGCGGGGGGGGCAGGCTAGGGAGAGAGGGGGAGCGGCATGCGGTAGGGCTGGGGGGTTTGTTTCGGGGGGGAGGGGTGGGGGGGGGGTGGCAGCGGTCAGCGAGAGCGGGGAGAGGGGGAGCGGCATGCGGTAGGGCTGGGGTGTTTTTGGGGTGGGGGCGTTGGGGGGATTAGCGGGCGGGCGGGCAGCCCAGCCAAGCGGCAAGCCGGGGGGCGGGCGAGGGCGGCTTTAGGGCCGGAGGAGCGGAGCGCAACCTCCCCCGTGCAGGCTCCAGCGTGGAGAGCAGCAAGTTTTTGGGGACGGGGGACGACGGACGGGAGGGGCAGCGGCGAGAGGCTAGCTGCGGCAAGGGGCACCGGCACGGCCGCCCTAACAGCGCCGCCTCGGTCGCAGGGGTTAGAGAGCAGCCGGGCAGCCCGGGAGGGAAGCGGCAGCCCGCGAAGGGGGGAAGGGGGGGCTCCGCGCAAACCGCTAACGGGAGCCGGGGGGTGTGGGGAGCTGGGGGTGGCAGCAGCGGCAAGAGGCAACGTCGGGAGGGGGGGCTCCGCGCAAACCGGTAACGGGGGCCGGGGGGTGTGGGGGGGGCGGTGGCGGCCGCGGCAAGAGGCAACGGCAGGCGGGGGGGCTCCGCGCAAACCGGCAGCGGGGGGGGGGGGGCGGGGGTAGCGGCAAGAGGCAACGGCGGGAAGGGGGGGCTCCGCGCAAACCGCTAACGGGAGCCGGGGGGTGTGGGGAGCTGGGGGTGGCAGCAGCGGCAAGAGGCAACGTCGGGAGGGGGGGCTCCGCGCAAACCGGTAACGGGGGCCCGGGGGTGTGGAGGGGGCGGTGGTGGCCGCGGCGAGAGGCAACGGCAGGCGGGGGCGCTCCGCGCAAACCGGCAGCGGGGGGGGGGCGGGGGTAACGGCAAGAGGCAACGGCGGGAAGGGGGGCCTCCGCGCAAACCGGCAGCGGGGGGGGGGCGGGGGTAGCGGCAAGAGGCAACGGCGGGAAGGGGGGGCTCCGCGCAAACCGGCAGCGGGGGGGGGGCGGGGGGTAGCGGCAAGAGGCAACGGCGGGAAGGGGGAGCTCCGCGCAAACCGGCAGCGGGGGGGGGGGCGGGGGGTAGCGGCAAGAGGCAACGGCGGGAAGGGGGGGCTCCGCGCAAACCGGCAGCGGGGGGGGGGCGGGGGGTAGCGGCAAGAGGCAACGGCGGGAAGGGGGGGCTCCGCGCAAACCGGCAGCGGGGGGGGGGCGGGGGTAGCGGCAAGAGGCAACGTCGGGAGGGGGGGCTCCGCGCAAACCGGCAGCGGGGGGGGGGCGGGGGGTAGCGGCAAGAGGCAACGTCGGGAGGGGGGGGCGCCGCGCAAACCGGCAACGGGGGCGGGGGGGGAGGCGGTCAGGGGCGGGGGGAGATTTCTAGAGATGCCGGCAGACCTTCTCCCCGGAGAACAGCGCTGTTGAAGAAAAGACTGCTTCAGAACACACCCTTTAATGAAAGACGCTCGATGAAAACAACACTTAATAAAAGAAGGTTTCATGCCGACTGCCTCTCTTCATTTACGCCGCCGCGGGGGGGGGGGGTTGGGGGCCGGGCGGGCGATACCAGGCGGCCCTCGTCCCCGGGGACCACGTCTACCCCG
>NW_027143007.1:27500-37500 GCF_026170545.1 Melanerpes formicivorus | reverse complement strand
GCCGGCCGGGGGCCCTTTCCGACGCGACCCGAAAGGCCTCATCGATCAACAAGGACAGAAGGAAAGGAAGCCAGCGGAGGCCCCACGGCCTCGCTCTTCTGGGACAGACACAGCCACGCGCACCCGCCACCGCCCTCGGGAGCAGCCAGCAGGCACGGGGCTCGGCGTGCGGGCAACACGCCGGAGGAGCAAACGGGGCGCCCTCCAGAGATGGGGGGGGGGGGGGGCAAGCTGCACCGGGCCGCACCGGCTCACAGGGCACCTCTGCCTCCCCGAAATGTGGGCTTGCATTTTCCCTCAAGCTGCACCGAGTTACATCTCCATCACGGGGCGCCCCTCTGGAGCCAGGAGGAAGCCGTGCTGGGGCACCGGCTTGCCCTCCTCCCCCCATGCCGGGCTCCATAGCATACGAGTGGCCAGTCACCGCCGCTGGCTTTTCCCTTAGATGCCGTGCCCCCGCGGGCTGCGGCTTTGGCCATGGGGGGGAACCCCCGTGAAGAGGGTCCAGTGCTGGGAACTCTCTCTGCCCCTTACCGGGCTCTCTCTCGCCGTGCCTGGACGGGCTTGCTTTCCATTCTTGGTGGGACCGACGCCGGCACCACGTCTCCCCGGCTTTCTCTGCCCCCGTGCCCCACCGGGCAAACTTCGCTTCGGGGGTTCCACACTTCGGCAGTGGCCGGCGCCAGCCACTCGTCAACTTTTTTTCTTTTCCCCGCTTTCGTTGCCGAGCCCGGGCTGGGCTCCGGCTCACGGACGAGCGAAACCCATCCAACACCGCTGAGGGTGCGCCAGCGGCCGCTCCAAACCGCCGCGCCTTTGTTCGGCCCCGCGGGTCCCCTCTCTGACCCGGGCGAAAGCCACCGAGAAGCCAGACGGACCCCTGCCCAGCCGCCCGGCGGGTGGCTTGGAGCAGCCGCTCGGCAGCGCTGCCCTGGGAGTGCTCGGCGTCGCTTGTTCCCTCATATACGGAACTGGAGGGCCGTCAGCTCCGCGAGCGCACAACCAGCCGACCTCCGCCCAGCGGCAGGTCGCAGAAATCACGCCGGCTTGTACGATGACGTAGGCGGAGGCAGAGCGCAACAGCGACCCCTTGGCGACAAGCGCGATCTCCGCGGAGAGCACGTCTACTCGCCGAGGGAGAGCACGTCTACTCGCCCAGGGAGAGCACGTCTACTCGCCGAGGGAGAGCACGTCTACTCGCCCAGGGAGAGCACGTCTACTCGCCCAGGGAGAGCACGTCTACTCGCCGAGGGAGAGCACGTCTACTCGCCGAGGGAGAGCACGTCTACTCGCCCAGGGAGAGCACGTCTACTCGCCGAGGGAGAGCACGTCTACTCGCCCAGGGAGAGCACGTCTACTCGCCGAGGGAGAGCACGTCTACTCGCCCAGGGAGAGCACGTCTACTCGCCCAGGGAGAGCACGTCTACTCGCCCAGGGAGAGCACGTCTACTCGCCGAGGGAGAGCACGTCTACTCGCCCAGGGAGAGCACGTCTACTCGCCGAGGGAGAGCACGTCTACTCGCCGAGGGAGAGCACGTCTACTCGCCGAGGGAGAGCACGTCTACTCGCCGAGGGAGAGCACGTCTACTCGCCGAGGGAGAGCACGTCTACCTCCCGCCTGAGGGAGAGCACGGGGGGGGGGGGGACAAAGACAGGCGGCAGCAGCTTCGGTGAACGTCACCCGGGAGGCGACCGGGGCTGTCCCGGGGCAGTCCCGGGAAGCCGGCGTCCGACACAGGGAACCGTCAGCTGCCGGACCGGGGCGAATCCCCGCGGCCACGGCAGGGGTGGGGGCTCGAAGACAGCCGGCAGCCGCTTCGGTGAACGTCACCCGGGAGGAGACTGGGGCCCTCCCGGGACCGTCCCGGGAAGACGACGTTCGGCACGAGATCCCGGCCGCGGCCGGACCGGCTCGAAGCCTCGCGGTCCCGGCAGCAGCCGGAGCCGCTCGCCGCCTCGGGCTCCCGGCCCCCTACAGATCCGGCGACTCGTTCGCGGGCGGCGGGGGGAGGCAGTGGAGGGGGTGCGGGGAGAAGCGGCAGCGGAGGCGGAGGGGGGGGGGCTCGAAGACAGCCGGCAGCCGCTTCGGTGAACGTCACCCAGGAGGCGATCGGGGCCGTCCCGGGGCCGTCCCGGGATGCCGGCTTCCGGCACGGGGTCCCGGCCGCGGCCGGACCGGCTCGTATCCCCGCGGCTCCGGCAGGGGGGGGGGGGGCTCGAAGACAGCCGGCAGTCGCCTCGGTGAACGTCACCCGGCCGGCGACCGCGGCCGTTCCGGGGCCGTCCCGGGAAGCCTGCGACAGGCACGGGGTCCCAGCCGCGGCCGGACCGACTCGAAGCCCCGCGGCCCCGGCACGGGGGAGGCCCAAAGACTGGCGGCAGCCGCTTCGCTGAACGTCACCCGGCCGGCGACCGGGGCCGTCCCGGGGCCGTCCCGGGATGCCGGCATCCGGCACGGGGTCCCGGCCGCGGCCGGAGCGGCTCGAATCCCCGCGGTCCCGGCAGCAGCCGGAGCCGCTCGCCGTTCGGGCTCCCGGCACCCTACGGATCCGGCGACTCGTTCGCCGGCGGCGGGGGGAGGCAGTGAAGGAGGTGCGGGCAGAAGCGGCAGCGGAGGCGGAGGGGGGGGGGGGGCTCGAAGACAGCCGGCAGCCGCTTCGGAGAACGTCACCCGGCCGGCGACCGCGGCCGTTCCGGGGCCGTCCCGGGAAGCCTGCGACAGGCACGGGGTCCCGGCCTCGGCCGGACCCGCACTGGGTGCCGCCGCCTCGGGCTCTCGGGACGGTATGGATCCGCCGACTCGTTCGCCGGCGGCGGGGGGAGGCAGTGGAGGGGGTGCGGGGAGAAGCGGCAGCGGAGGCGGAGGTGGGGGGGGCTCGAAGACAGCCGGCAGCCGCTTCGGTGAACGTCACCCAGGAGGCGATCGGGGCCGTCCCGGGGCCGTCCCGGGATGCCGGCTTCCGCCACGGGGTCCCGGCCGCGGCCGGAGCGGCTCGAATCCCCGCGGTCCCGGCAGCAGCCGGAGCCGCTCGCCGTTCGGGCTCCCGGCACCCTACGGATCCGGCGACTCGTTCGCGGGCGGCGGGGGGAGGCAGTGGAGGGGGTGCGGGCAGAAGCGGCCGCGGAGGCGGAGGGGGGGGGGGGGCTCGAAGACAGCCGTCAGCCGCTTCGGTGAACGTCACCCGGGAGGCGACCGGGACCGGCCCGGGAAGCCATCGTCCGGCCCCGGATCCCGGCCGCGGCCGGACCGGCTCGAAGCCCCGCGGCCCCGGCACGGGGGAGGCCCAAAGACTGGCGGCAGCCGCTTCGCTGAACGTCACCCGGCCGGCGACCGGGGCCGTCCCGGGGCCGTCCCGGGATGCCGGCTTCCGGCACGGGGTCGCGGCAGCGGAGGCGGAGGGGGGGGGGGGCTCGAAGACAGCCGGCAGCCGCTTCGGTGAACGTCACCCGGCCGGCGACCGGGGCCGTCCCGGGGCTGTCCGGGGATGCCGGCTTCCGGCACGGGGTCCCGGCCGCGGCCGGAGCGGCTCGAATCCCCGCGGTCCCGGCAGCAGCCGGAGCCGCTCGCCGTTCGGGCTCCCGGCACCCTACGGATCCGGCGACTCGTTCGCGGGCGGCGGGGGGAGGCAGTGGAGGGGGTGCGGGCAGAAGCGGCCGCGGAGGCGGAGGGGGGGGGGGGGCTCGAAGACAGCCGTCAGCCGCTTCGGTGAACGTCACCCGGGAGGCGACCGGGACCGGCCCGGGAAGCCATCGTCCGGCCCCGGATCCCGGCCGCGGCCGGACCGGCTCGAAGCCCCGCGGCCCCGGCACGGGGGAGGCCCAAAGACTGGCGGCAGCCGCTTCGCTGAACGTCACCCGGCCGGCGACCGGGGCCGTCCCGGGGCCGTCCCGGGATGCCGGCTTCCGGCACGGGGTCGCGGCAGCGGAGGCGGAGGGGGGGGGGGGGCTCGAAGACAGCCGGCAGCCGCTTCGGTGAACGTCACCCGGCCGGCGACCGGGGCCGTCCCGGGGCTGTCCGGGGATGCCGGCTTCCGGCACGGGGTCCCGGCCGCGGCCGGAGCGGCTCGAATCCCCGCGGTCCCGGCAGCAGCCGGAGCCGCTCGCCGTTCGGGCTCCCGGCACCCTACGGATCCGGCGACTCGTTCGCGGGCGGCGGGGGGAGGCAGTGGAGGGGGTGCGGGCAGAAGCGGCCGCGGAGGCGGAGGCGGGGGGGCTCGAAGACAGCCGGCAGCCGCTTCGGTGAACGTCACCCGGCCGGCGACCGGGGCCGTCCCGGGGCTGTCCGGGGATGCCGGCTTCCGGCACGGGGTCCCGGCCGCGGCCGGACCGGCTCGAATCCCCGCGGTCCCGGCAGCAGCCGGAGCCGCTCGCCGTTCGGGCTCCCGGCACCCTACAGATCCGGCGACTCGTTCGCCGGCGGCGGGGGGAGGCAGTGGAGGGGGTGCGGGCAGAAGCGGCAGCGGAGGCGGAGGGGGGGGGGGCTCGAAGACAGCCGGCAGCCGCTTCGGTGAACGTCACCCGGGAGGCGACCGGGACCGGCCCGGGAAGCCATCGTCCGGCCCGGGATCCCGGCCGCGGCCGGACCGGCTCGAATCCCCGCGGCCCCGGCACGGGGGAGGCCCAAAGACTGGCGGCAGCCGCTTCGCTGAACGTCACCCGGCCGGCGACCGGGGCCGTCCCGGGGCTGTCCGGGGATGCCGGCTTCCGGCACGGGGTCCCGGCCGCGGCCGGACCGGCTCGAATCCCCGCGGTCCCGGCAGCAGCCGGAGCCGCTCGCCGTTCGGGCTCCCGGCACCCTACGGATCCGGCGACTCGTTCGCGGGCGGCGGGGGGAGGCAGTGGAGGGGGTGCGGGCAGAAGCGGCCGCGGAGGCGGAGGGGGGGGGGGGGCTCGAAGACAGCCGTCAGCCGCTTCGGTGAACGTCACCCGGGAGGCGACCGGGACCGGCCCGGGAAGCCATCGTCCGGCCCCGGATCCCGGCCGCGGCCGGACCGGCTCGAAGCCCCGCGGCCCCGGCACGGGGGAGGCCCAAAGACTGGCGGCAGCCGCTTCGCTGAACGTCACCCGGCCGGCGACCGGGGCCGTCCCGGGGCCGTCCCGGGATGCCGGCTTCCGGCACGGGGTCCCGGCCGCGGCCGGACCGGCTCGAATCCCCGCGGTCCCGGCAGCAGCCGGAGCCGCTCGCCGTTCGGGCTCCCGGCACCCTACGGATCCGCCGACTCGTTCGCCGGCGGCGGGGGGAGGCAGTGGAGGGGGTGCGGGCAGAAGCGGCAGCGGAGGCGGAGGCGGGGGGGCTCGAAGACAGCCGGCAGCCGCTTCGGTGAACGTCACCCGGCCGGCGACCGGGGCCGTCCCGGGGCTGTCCGGGGATGCCGGCTTCCGGCACGGGGTCCCGGCCGCGGCCGGAGCGGCTCGAATCCCCGCGGTCCCGGCAGCAGCCGGAGCCGCTCGCCGTTCGGGCTCCCGGCACCCTACAGATCCGGCGACTCGTTCGCCGGCGGCGGGGGGAGGCAGTGGAGGGGGTGCGGGCAGAAGCGGCAGCGGAGGCGGAGGGGGGGGGGGCTCGAAGACAGCCGGCAGCCGCTTCGGTGAACGTCACCCGGGAGGCGACCGGGACCGGCCCGGGAAGCCATCGTCCGGCCCGGGATCCCGGCCGCGGCCGGACCGGCTCGAATCCCCGCGGCCCCGGCACGGGGGAGGCCCAAAGACTGGCGGCAGCCGCTTCGCTGAACGTCACCCGGCCGGCGACCGGGGCCGTCCCGGGGCCGTCCGGGGATGCCGGCTTCCGGCACGGGGTCCCGGCCGCGGCCGGAGCGGCTCGAATCCCCGCGGTCCCGGCAGCAGCCGGAGCCGCTCGCCGTTCGGGCTCCCGGCACCCTACGGATCCGGCGACTCGTTCGCGGGCGGCGGGGGGAGGCAGTGGAGGGGGTGCGGGCAGAAGCGGCCGCGGAGGCGGAGGGGGGGGGGGGCTCGAAGACAGCCGTCAGCCGCTTCGGTGAACGTCACCCGGGAGGCGACCGGGACCGGCCCGGGAAGCCATCGTCCGGCCCCGGATCCCGGCCGCGGCCGGACCGGCTCGAAGCCCCGCGGCCCCGGCACGGGGGAGGCCCAAAGACTGGCGGCAGCCGCTTCGCTGAACGTCACCCGGCCGGCGACCGGGGCCGTCCCGGGGCCGTCCCGGGATGCCGGCTTCCGGCACGGGGTCCCGGCCGCGGCCGGACCGGCTCGAATCCCCGCGGTCCCGGCAGCAGCCGGAGCCGCTCGCCGTTCGGGCTCCCGGCACCCTACGGATCCGGCGACTCGTTCGCCGGCGGCGGGGGGAGGCAGTGGAGGCGGTGCGGGGAGAAGCGGCAGCGGAGGCGGAGGGGGGGCGGGGGGCACGATAGTGGCGGGGGGCGGGGGGTGCTCGAAGGCAGCCGGCAGCCGGTTCGGTGAACATTCGCCGGGGCGGGGGGGCGACCTGTCCGTGCCCGGGGCAGCCCCGGGAAGCCGGCAGCCAGCACGGGGTCCCGGCAGCACCTGTTCCCTGCCCTGGGACTTGCCGTGCCCGGCGGCCGGTTGCCGGGTGGGGGGAGCGATGAGAGGCGGGGCGCAGCGGCCGGGGGCAGCGCCGGGCCGCAGCGGGGGGCTGGGCGGGTGGGGTAGGCGTCGAGCGGCAAGCCCTCGGCTGCAGCGAATGTTCGGCGGTGCGGGGCGGGGGGGGACGGGACGACACGTTGGGGGCGCCGAGTCCGAGCCACCCCCGGCCCCAGGGGCGGCCGGAGGGGGAGGCCGGTGCCTGGCCCTGGGAGCTGCTGGGCGCCGGATGGCCGAGGGTGCGTCAGAAGCCGCCCGAGCGGTCGAGCAGGTCCTCCAGAAAGGCCTAGGGTGGCTTCGAGGGCCCCGGGAGCAGTCGAGGGAGGCCTCCAGGCAGGTCTGGAGTGGATGGGAGGCCTTCCAAAGCAGACAAGGGAGGCTGCCAGCGGGGCCTAGGCTGGCACTGCAGCCTGTAAATGGTTGGGGGGGGGGCCTCTGGTGCGGCCTGGAGTCTCTGGGTGTCGTCCAGAGAGGTGCAAAAGATCCTCTGGTGCGGCCTGTGGTGGCGGAGAAGCCTGCAGAGCGTGCGGGGGAGGCTTCTGTTGGGGCCTGGGGTGGGTCAGAAGCCTACAGAGCGTGCGGGGGAGGCTTCTGGTGCGGCCTGGGGTGGGTGGGAAGCCTGCAGAGTGTGCGGGAGAGGCTTCTGTTGGGGCCTGGGGTGGCTGAGAAGCCTGCAGAGCGTGCGGGGCAGGCTTCTGCTGCGGCCTGGGGTGGCTGAGAAGCCTGCAGAGCGTGCGGGGGAGGCTTCTGCTGCGGCCTGGGGTGGCTGAGAAGCCTGCAGAGCGTGCGGGGGAGGCTTCTGGTGCGGCCTGGGGTGGCTGAGAAGCCTGCAGAGCGTGCGGGGGAGGCTTCTGGTGCGGCCTGGGGTGGGACGGAAGCCTGCAGAGCGTGCGGGAGAGGCTTCTGCTGCGGCCTGGGGTGGCTGAGAAGCCTGCAGAGCGTGCGGGGGAGGCTTCTGGTGCGGCCTGGGGTGGCTGAGAAGCCTGCAGAGCGTGCGGGAGAGGCTTCTGGTGCGGCCTGGGGTGGCTGAGAAGCCTGCAGAGCGTGCGGGGGAGGCTTCTGGTGCGGCCTGGGGTGGGACGGAAGCCTGCAGAGCGTGCGGGAGAGGCTTCTGTTGGGGCCTGGGGTGGCTGAGAAGCCTGCAGAGCGTGCGGGAGAGGCTTCTGCTGCGGCCTGGGGTGGCTGAGAAGCCTGCAGAGCGTGCGGGAGAGGCTTCTGGTGCGGCCTGGGGTGGCTGAGAAGCCTGCAGAGCGTGCGGGAGAGGCTTCTGCTGCGGCCTGGGGTGGCTGAGAAGCCTGCAGAGCGTGCGGGAGAGGCTTCTGCTGCGGCCTGGGGTGGCTGAGAAGCCTGCAGAGCGTGCGGGAGAGGCTTCTGCTGCGGCCTGGGGTGGCTGAGAAGCCTGCAGAGCGTGCGGGGGAGGCTTCTGCTGCGGCCTGGGGTGGCTGAGAAGCCTGCAGAGCGTGCGGGAGAGGCTTCTGCTGCGGCCTGGGGTGGCTGAGAAGCCTGCAGCGCGTGCGGGAGAGGCTTCTGCTGCGGCCTGGGGTGGCTGAGAAGCCTGCAGAGCGTGCGGGAGAGGCTTCTGCTGCGGCCTGGGGTGGCTGAGAAGCCTGCAGGGCGTGCGGGAGAGGCTTCTGCTGCGGCCTGGGGTGGGTGGGAAGCCTGCAGAGCGTGCGGGAGAGGCTTCTGGTGCGGCCTGGGGTGGCTGAGAAGCCTGCAGAGCGTGCGGGGGGAGGCTTCTGGTGCGGCCTGGGGTGGCTGAGAAGCCTGCAGAGCGTGCGGGAGAGGCTTCTGGTGCGGCCTGGGGTGGCTGAGAAGCCTGCAGAGCGTGCGGGAGAGGCTTCTGCTGCGGCCTGGGGTGGCTGAGAAGCCTGCAGAGCGTGCGGGGGAGGCTTCTGGTGCGGCCTGGGGTGGCTGAGAAGCCTGCAGAGCGTGCGGGGGAGGCTTCTGGTGCGGCCTGGGGTGGCTGAGAAGCCTGCAGAGCGTGCGGGAGAGGCTTCTGGTGCGGCCTGGGGTGGCTGAGAAGCCTGCAGAGCGTGCGGGAGAGGCTTCTGCTGCGGCCTGGGGTGGCTGAGAAGCCTGCAGAGCGTGCGGGGGAGGCTTCTGGTGCGGCCTGGGGTGGCTGAGAAGCCTGAAGAGCGTGCGGGAGAGGCTTCTGGTGCGGCCTGGGGTGGCTGAGAAGCCTGCAGAGCGTGCGGGGGAGGCTTCTGGTGCGGCCTGGGGTGGCTGAGAAGCCTGCAGAGCGTGCGGGGGAGGCTTCTGGTGCGGCCTGGGGTGGGACGGAAGCCTGCAGAGCGTGCGGGAGAGGCTTCTGCTGCGGCCTGGGGTGGCTGAGAAGCCTGCAGGGCGTGCGGGAGAGGCTTCTGCTGCGGCCTGGGGTGGGTGGGAAGCCTGCAGAGCGTGCGGGGGAGGCTTCTGGTGCGGCCTGGGGTGGCTGAGAAGCCTGCAGAGCGTGCGGGGGAGGCTTCTGGTGCGGCCTGGGGTGGCTGAGAAGCCTGAAGAGCGTGCGGGAGAGGCTTCTGGTGCGGCCTGGGGTGGCTGAGAAGCCTGCAGAGCGTGCGGGGGAGGCTTCTGGTGCGGCCTGGGGTGGCTGAGAAGCCTGCAGAGCGTGCGGGAGAGGCTTCTGCTGCGGCCTGGGGTGGCTGAGAAGCCTGCAGAGCGTGCGGGAGAGGCTTCTGCTGCGGCCTGGGGTGGGTCGGAAGCCTGCAGAGCTTGCGGGGGAGGCTTCTGGTGCGGCCTGAGGTGGGTCGGAAGCCTGCAGAGCATGCGGGGGAGGCTTCTGCTGCGGCCTGGGGTCTCTGGGTGGCCTCTAGAGAGGTGCAAAAGACCCTCTGGGTTGGGCTGGGGTGGCTCTTGGACCCCTGCCACACAGTGGAGAGAGGCCTCCGGCCCGCCACCTGTGTCCCTGTGTGCCTGAGTGCCTGTGTCCCTGTGTCCCTGTGTCCCTGTGTCCCTGAGTGCCTGAGTGCCTGTGTCCCTGTGTCCCTGTGTCCCTGAGTGCCTGAGTGCCTGAGTGCCTGTGTCCCTGTGTCCTTGTGTCCCTGTGTCCCTGTGTCCCTGTGTGCCTGAGTGCCTGTGTCCCTGTGTCCCTGTCTGTGTACCTGTGTGCGAGAGTGTCCGGCACGCCACCCAGCGGCGGCGGGCAAGCAGGTAGGCGGGTGGGCGGGCCGGCGAGGGCCAGTGTGAGTTTGGGGGGTGGGAGGGGAGGCGGCAGCTGGAAGCGTCAGAGGAGGGGGCGTGGCTCCGGCTGGCCCCGGGAGCAGGTTCCCGGGACCGGGACCGGCTGGACCCGGCGGGTGGTTGATCCCGGGGCGGGGGGCAGAGGCGGCGGGAAGCGGCAGCTGCGTGTGCGGCGGGGGGGTGGAGGGCGAACCGCGGCGGGAAGCGGATGCTTCAGAGCAGGTTACGGGGGCGGGGACGGACGACA
>NW_027143007.1:5000-12500 GCF_026170545.1 Melanerpes formicivorus | reverse complement strand
CGGCGTCGCTTGTTCCCTCATATACGGAACTGGAGGGCCGTCAGCTCCGCGAGCGCACAACCAGCCGACCTCCGCCCAGCGGCAGGTCGCAGAAATCACGCCGGCTTGTACGATGACGTAGGCGGAGGCAGAGCGCAACAGCGACCCCTTGGCGACAAGCGCGATCTCCGCGGAGAGCACGTCTACTCGCCGAGGGAGAGCACGTCTACTCGCCCAGGGAGAGCACGTCTACTCGCCCAGGGAGAGCACGTCTACTCGCCCAGGGAGAGCACGTCTACTCGCCCAGGGAGAGCACGTCTACTCGCCCAGGGAGAGCACGTCTACTCGCCCAGGGAGAGCACGTCTACTCGCCCAGGGAGAGCACGTCTACTCGCCCAGGGAGAGCACGTCTACTCGCCCAGGGAGAGCACGTCTACTCGCCCAGGGAGAGCACGTCTACTCGCCCAGGGAGAGCACGTCTACTCGCCGAGGGAGAGCACGTCTACTCGCCCAGGGAGAGCACGTCTACTCGCCGAGGGAGAGCACGTCTACTCGCCCAGGGAGAGCACGTCTACTCGCCGAGGGAGAGCACGTCTACTCGCCGAGGGAGAGCACGTCTACTCGCCGAGGGAGAGCACGTCTACTCGCCGAGGGAGAGCACGTCTACTCGCCGAGGGAGAGCACGTCTACCTCCCGCCTGAGGGAGAGCACGGGGGGGGGGGGGACAAAGACAGGCGGCAGCAGCTTCGGTGAACGTCACCCGGGAGGCGACCGGGGCTGTCCCGGGGCAGTCCCGGGAAGCCGGCGTCCGACACAGGGAACCGTCAGCTGCCGGACCGGGGCGAATCCCCGCGGCCACGGCAGGGGTGGGGGCTCGAAGACAGCCGGCAGCCGCTTCGGTGAACGTCACCCGGGAGGAGACTGGGGCCCTCCCGGGACCGTCCCGGGAAGACGACGTTCGGCACGAGATCCCGGCCGCGGCCGGACCGGCTCGAAGCCTCGCGGTCCCGGCAGCAGCCGGAGCCGCTCGCCGCCTCGGGCTCCCGGCCCCCTACAGATCCGGCGACTCGTTCGCGGGCGGCGGGGGGAGGCAGTGGAGGGGGTGCGGGGAGAAGCGGCAGCGGAGGCGGAGGGGGGGGGGCTCGAAGACAGCCGGCAGCCGCTTCGGTGAACGTCACCCAGGAGGCGATCGGGGCCGTCCCGGGGCCGTCCCGGGATGCCGGCTTCCGGCACGGGGGTCCCGGCCGCGGCCGGACCGGCTCGTATCCCCGCGGCTCCGGCAGGGGGGGGGGGGGCTCGAAGACAGCCGGCAGTCGCCTCGGTGAACGTCACCCGGCCGGCGACCGCGGCCGTTCCGGGGCCGTCCCGGGAAGCCTGCGACAGGCACGGGGTCCCAGCCGCGGCCGGACCGACTCGAAGCCCCGCGGCCCCGGCACGGGGGAGGCCCAAAGACTGGCGGCAGCCGCTTCGCTGAACGTCACCCGGCCGGCGACCGGGGCCGTCCCGGGGCCGTCCCGGGATGCCGGCATCCGGCACGGGGGTCCCGGCCGCGGCCGGAGCGGCTCGAATCCCCGCGGTCCCGGCAGCAGCCGGAGCCGCTCGCCGTTCGGGCTCCCGGCACCCTACGGATCCGGCGACTCGTTCGCCGGCGGCGGGGGGAGGCAGTGAAGGAGGTGCGGGCAGAAGCGGCAGCGGAGGCGGAGGGGGGGGGGGGCTCGAAGACAGCCGGCAGCCGCTTCGGAGAACGTCACCCGGCCGGCGACCGCGGCCGTTCCGGGGCCGTCCCGGGAAGCCTGCGACAGGCACGGGGTCCCGGCCTCGGCCGGACCCGCACTGGGTGCCGCCGCCTCGGGCTCTCGGGACGGTATGGATCCGCCGACTCGTTCGCCGGCGGCGGGGGGAGGCAGTGGAGGGGGTGCGGGGAGAAGCGGCAGCGGAGGCGGAGGGGGGGGGGGGCTCGAAGACAGCCGGCAGCCGCTTCGGTGAACGTCACCCGGCCGGCGACCGGGGCCGTCCCGGGGCCGTCCGGGGATGCCGGCTTCCGGCACGGGGTCCCGGCCGCGGCCGGAGCCGCTCGCCGTTCGGGCTCCCGGCACCCTACAGATCCGGCGACTCGTTCGCGGGCGGCGGGGGGAGGCAGTGGAGGGGGTGCGGGCAGAAGCGGCCGCGGAGGCGGAGGGGGGGGGGGGGCTCGAAGACAGCCGGCAGCCGCTTCGGTGAACGTCACCCGGGAGGCGACCGGGACCGGCCCGGGAAGCCATCGTCCGGCCCCGGATCCCGGCCGCGGCCGGACCGGCTCGAAGCCCCGCGGCCCCGGCACGGGGGAGGCCCAAAGACTGGCGGCAGCCGCTTCGCTGAACGTCACCCGGCCGGCGACCGGGGCCGTCCCGGGGCCGTCCCGGGATGCCGGCTTCCGGCACGGGGTCCCGGCCGCGGCCGGACCGGCTCGAATCCCCGCGGTCCCGGCAGCAGCCGGAGCCGCTCGCCGTTCGGGCTCCCGGCACCCTACGGATCCGCCGACTCGTTCGCCGGCGGCGGGGGGAGGCAGTGGAGGGGGTGCGGGCAGAAGCGGCAGCGGAGGCGGAGGGGGGGGGGCTCGAAGACAGCCGGCAGCCGCTTCGGTGAACGTCACCCGGCCGGCGACCGGGGCCGTCCCGGGGCCGTCCGGGGATGCCGGCTTCCGGCACGGGGTCCCGGCCGCGGCCGGAGCGGCTCGAATCCCCGCGGTCCCGGCAGCAGCCGGAGCCGCTCGCCGTTCGGGCTCCCGGCACCCTACAGATCCGGCGACTCGTTCGCCGGCGGCGGGGGGAGGCAGTGGAGGGGGTGCGGGGAGAAGCGGCAGCGGAGGCGGAGGGGGGGGGGGGGGCTCGAAGACAGCCGGCAGCCGCTTCGGTGAACGTCACCCGGCCGGCGACCGGGGCCGTCCCGGGGCCGTCCGGGGATGCCGGCTTCCGGCACGGGGTCCCGGCCGCGGCCGGAGCGGCTCGAATCCCCGCGGTCCCGGCAGCAGCCGGAGCCGCTCGCCGTTCGGGCTCCCGGCACCCTACAGATCCGGCGACTCGTTCGCCGGCGGCGGGGGGAGGCAGTGGAGGGGGTGCGGGGAGAAGCGGCAGCGGAGGCGGAGGGGGGGGGGGGGCTCGAAGACAGCCGGCAGCCGCTTCGGTGAACGTCACCCGGGAGGCGACCGGGACCGGCCCGGGAAGCCATCGTCCGGCCCGGGATCCCGGCCGCGGCCGGACCGGCTCGAATCCCCGCGGCCCCGGCACGGGGGAGGCCCAAAGACTGGCGGCAGCCGCTTCGCTGAACGTCACCCGGCCGGCGACCGGGGCCGTCCCGGGGCCGTCCCGGGATGCCGGCTTCCGGCACGGGGTCCCGGCCGCGGCCGGACCGGCTCGAATCCCCCCGGTCCCGGCAGCAGCCGGAGCCGCTCGCCGTTCGGGCTCCCGGCACCCTACGGATCCGGCGACTCGTTCGCCGGCGGCGGGGGGAGGCAGTGGAGGCGGTGCGGGGAGAAGCGGCAGCGGAGGCGGAGGGGGGGCGGGGGGGGACGATAGTGGCGGGGGGCGGGGGGTGCTCGAAGGCAGCCGGCAGCCGGTTCGGTGAACATTCGCCGGGGCGGGGGGGCGACCTGTCCGTGCCCGGGGCAGCCCCGGGAAGCCGGCAGCCAGCACGGGGGTCCCGGCAGCACCTGTTCCCTGCCCTGGGACTTGCCGTGCCCGGCGGCCGGTTGCCGGGTGGGGGGAGCGATGAGAGGCGGGGCGCAGCGGCCGGGGCAGCGCCGGGCCGCAGCGGGGGGCTGGGCGGGTGGGGTAGGCGTCGAGCGGCAAGCCCTCGGCTGCAGCGAATGTTCGGCGGTGCGGGGCGGGGGGGGGACGGGACGACACGTTGGGGGCGCCGAGTCCGAGCCACCCCCGGCCCCAGGGGCGGCCGGAGGGGGAGGCCGGTGCCTGGCCCTGGGAGCTGCTGGGCGCCGGATGGCCGAGGGTGCGTCAGAAGCCGCCCGAGCGGTCGAGCAGGTCCTCCAGAAAGGCCTAGGGTGGCTTCGAGGGCCCCGGGAGCAGTCGAGGGAGGCCTCCAGGCAGGTCTGGAGTGGATGGGAGGCCTTCCAAAGCAGACAAGGGAGCCTGCAGAGCGTGCGGGGGAGGCTTCTGGTGCGGCCTGGGGTGGGACGGAAGCCTGCAGAGCGTGCGGGGGAGGCTTCTGGTGCGGCCTGGGGTGGCTGAGAAGCCTGCAGAGCGTGCGGGAGAGGCTTCTGTTGGGGCCTGGGGTGGCTGAGAAGCCTGCAGAGCGTGCGGGGGAGGCTTCTGCTGCGGCCTGGGGTGGCTGAGAAGCCTGCAGAGCGTGCGGGGGAGGCTTCTGCTGCGGCCTGGGGTGGCTGAGAAGCCTGCAGAGCGTGCGGGGGAGGCTTCTGCTGCGGCCTGGGGTGGCTGAGAAGCCTGCAGAGCGTGCGGGGGAGGCTTCTGGTGCGGCCTGGGGTGGGACGGAAGCCTGCAGAGCGTGCGGGGGAGGCTTCTGGTGCGGCCTGGGGTGGGACGGAAGCCTGCAGAGCGTGCGGGGGAGGCTTCTGGTGCGGCCTGGGGTGGGTCGGAAGCCTGCAGAGCGTGCGGGAGAGGCTTCTGCTGCGGCCTGGGGTGGGTCGGAAGCCTGCAGAGCGTGCGGGAGAGGCTTCTGTTGGGGCCTGGGGTGGCTGAGAAGCCTGCAGAGCGTGCGGGGGAGGCTTCTGCTGCGGCCTGGGGTGGCTGAGAAGCCTGCAGAGCGTGCGGGGGAGGCTTCTGCTGCGGCCTGGGGTGGCTGAGAAGCCTGCAGAGCGTGCGGGGGAGGCTTCTGGTGCGGCCTGGGGTGGCTGAGAAGCCTGCAGAGCGTGCGGGGGAGGCTTCTGGTGCGGCCTGGGGTGGGACGGAAGCCTGCAGAGCGTGCGGGGGAGGCTTCTGGTGCGGCCTGGGGTGGGTCGGAAGCCTGCAGAGCGTGCGGGAGAGGCTTCTGTTGGGGCCTGGGGTGGCTGAGAAGCCTGCAGAGCGTGCGGGGGAGGCTTCTGCTGCGGCCTGGGGTGGCTGAGAAGCCTGCAGAGCGTGCGGGGGAGGCTTCTGCTGCGGCCTGGGGTGGCTGAGAAGCCTGCAGAGCGTGCGGGGGAGGCTTCTGCTGCGGCCTGGGGTGGCTGAGAAGCCTGCAGAGCGTGCGGGGGAGGCTTCTGCTGCGGCCTGGGGTGGCTGAGAAGCCTGCAGAGCGTGCGGGGGAGGCTTCTGGTGCGGCCTGGGGTGGCTGAGAAGCCTGCAGAGCGTGCGGGGGAGGCTTCTGGTGCGGCCTGGGGTGGGACGGAAGCCTGCAGAGCATGCGGGGGAGGCTTCTGGTGCGGCCTGGGGTGGGACGGAAGCCTGCAGAGCATGCGGGGGAGGCTTCTGGTGCGGCCTGGGGTGGGTCGGAAGCCTGCAGAGCGTGCGGGAGAGGCTTCTGCTGCGGCCTGGGGTGGGTGGGAAGCCTGCAGAGCGTGCGGGGGAGGCTTCTGGTGCGGCCTGGGGTGGCTGAGAAGCCTGAAGAGCGTGCGGGGGAGGCTTCTGGTGCGGCCTGGGGTGGCTGAGAAGCCTGAAGAGCGTGCGGGAGAGGCTTCTGGTGCGGCCTGGGGTGGCTGAGAAGCCTGCAGAGCGTGCGGGGGAGGCTTCTGGTGCGGCCTGGGGTGGCTGAGAAGCCTGAAGAGCGTGCGGGAGAGGCTTCTGCTGCGGCCTGGGGTGGCTGAGAAGCCTGCAGGGCGTGCGGGAGAGGCTTCTGCTGCGGCCTGGGGTGGCTGAGAAGCCTGCAGAGCGTGCGGGAGAGGCTTCTGGTGCGGCCTGGGGTGGGTCGGAAGCCTGCAGAGCGTGCGGGAGAGGCTTCTGCTGCGGCCTGGGGTGGGTCGGAAGCCTGCAGAGCGTGCGGGGGAGGCTTCTGCTGCGGCCTGGGGTCTCTGGGTGGCCTCTAAAGAGGTGCAAAAGACCCTCTGGGTTGGGCTGGGGTGGCTCTTGGACCCCTGCCACACAGTGGAGAGCGGCCTCCGGCCCGCCACCTGTGTCCCTGTGTGCCTGAGTGCCTGTGTCCCTGTGTCCCTGTGTCCCTGAGTGCCTGAGTGCCTGAGTGCCTGTGTCCCTGTGTCCCTGTGTCCCTGTGTCCCTGTGTGCCTGAGTGCCTGTGTCCCTGTGTCCCTGTGTCCCTGTGTCCCTGAGTGCCTGAGTGCCTGAGTGCCTGTGTCCCTGTGTCCTTGTGTCCCTGTGTCCCTGTGTCCCTGTGTGCCTGAGTGCCTGTGTCCCTGTGTCCCTGTCTGTGTACCTGTGTGCGAGAGTGTCCGGCACGCCACCCAGCGGCGGCGGGCAAGCAGGTAGGCGGGTGGGCGGGCCGGCGAGGGCCAGTGTGAGTTTGGGGGGTGGGAGGGGAGGCGGCAGCTGGAAGCGTCAGAGGAGGGGGCGTGGCTCCGGCTGGCCCCGGGAGCAGGTTCCCGGGACCGGGACCGGCTGGACCCGGCGAGTGGTTGATCCCGGGGCGGGGGGCAGAGGCGGCGGGAAGCGGCAGCTGCGTGTGCGGCGGGGGGGTGGAGGGCGAACCGCGGCGGGAAGCGGATGCTTCAGAGCAGGTTACGGGGGCGGGGACGGACGACACCACCTGTCCCCGCCCCGGGACGGGCTGGACCCGGCGCCCTGGACCCGGCGCCGTGTACCCGCCGCCGCCCCCCGCCGCCGCCCCCCTCCGCCACCCCGGGACCCCGACGTTTTTTGGCGCCCGCGCCTTTTTTTGCTCCCCGCCTGCCCGCGCTGCCCCGGGCCCTCCCCCGGGGCGGGGCGGGAGGGAGGGAGGGACGGACGGACGGGTAGCCGGGGATCTCCGAGCGCGCGCCACCAGACCGAGGCGGGTCCCGGCGGCGGCGGCGGCGGCGGCGGCGGCGGCGGCGGCAGCAGCAAGCGACGGCGGGGGGGGCAGGCTAGGGAGAGAGGGGGAGCGGCATGCGGTAGGGCTGGGGGGTTTGTTTCGGGGGGGAGGGGTGGGGGGGGGTGGCAGCGGTCAGCGAGAGCGGGGAGAGGGGGAGCGGCATGCGGTAGGGCTGGGGTGTTTTTGGGGTGGGGGCGTTGGGGGGATTAGCGGGCGGGCGGGCAGCCCAGCCAAGCGGCAAGCCGGGGGGCGGGCGAGGGCGGCTTTAGGGCCGGAGGAGCGGAGCGCAACCTCCCCCGTGCAGGCTACAGCGTGGAGAGCAGCAAGTTTTTGGGGACGGGGGACGACGGACGGGAGGGGCAGCGGCGAGAGGCTAGCTGCGGCAAGGGGCACCGGCACGGCCGCCCTAACAGCGCCGCCTCGGTCGCAGGGGTTAGAGAGCAGCCGGGCAGCCCGCGTCGCGATCCCCCCTCCAGGGGACAATGTGGGAAGGGGAAGCCGCGGCGGCTTTGGCGGGGGGTGCCCAGCTGCTAGCGGCTTCGGGGGGCAGTTAGCGGCGGCGGGGCGGGGGGAGATGGGTCGCGGCAGCGGCAAGAGATAACGGCGGGCGGGGGGGCTCCGTGCAAAGCGGTA